>NW_009920584.1:57219-69008 GCF_000696875.1 Nestor notabilis | reverse complement strand
ATCTATCTCTATATATATATATATATGTATTTGGGACTCAACATATTTATATTCAGCCAAAGAGTTTGCATGATGTGCAAGTTTTGCAGCCGTCACGGATCCGTACTCAGAATGGTGCAGGAATGAGTCATCCAGTTGCCACAATTACACAATTCAGTGCTCATTGTTCTTGTAAATACAACGTATTAATCCAGGATGGATACCGGCAGGGCAGGTTTTGATTACTGACTCTTTACTCCAGACACTGGGAAAATGAAATGAGAGTTTAGGGTGTCTTTGAAATGGTTGCGCAAGGAACATGGTAGATGTTATCCCGCAATACCTGTTGAGGAAGCCCGCCTTAAGGAATAATAAGCTATTGCATATTTACCCCAAAGCCCCCAAAACCAACAACAAAAAAACCACCACAGATCTCTAGAACTGGTGGGATCAAAAGCCTCCCCTCATCTAATTTTAGAAACTATCTGCTGCTGAAAACACTGTGTATCTCTAGGGATCATGGTAACTTGTATTTCTTTTTCCCCTAGTGATGTCAGTTTGAGTGGCAATACTGGAAAATGAGCTTGTGACTTGGACAGAAGTAGCATATTTCTTACTCAAACCTAAGCTGCTGGTTTAATCAGTGAATGATTTTATTTTTATTTTTTTAATCCTAATCTTGATGAGAATCTGTATTCCACTATTTCTGAAGTACTAAAAGCCAGCACAGTATATTTTGCTGTTACAGTTCTTACTTCATTAACAGTTGTGCTTTGCAGGTTGGCTATGAATTAACACATTCACTACTTTGCTGGGTGGTTTCAGACTGCACTTTATGCGGACAACTGTCTGTTAAAAGGATGTGCCATCACCAGAAGCTCTGCGGTGGAGTTGGAGCCCTTGCTTTTAGTGTTTAGTGAAATTGCATTAGAATAGTAGCTCTGAACTGCTGATCGTTTTCATGTATAATTTCATTTTAAAACCAAGTTAGGTAGTTTAGTCCTCTCTAGACACAGGCCACACTGATCTGACTTCTGTTATTAACTTCACGTTAAGTCAGACATACTGAATATTAAGAGATACCCAGTTATGTATTTACATAAGTAACTGCAAATTAATTTTGTAATGAGGTTGAGGTAAAGACATACTTTAGAAACCAAGTTAAAATAGTGGTACTAATTGCCAGTCATCAGAGCATTAGTGATTAAACAGAATAACCTGTTTAGTACCTGCTTGTATTCTTTAAAGCCAGCTCTAGGGTCCCCAAGAAAGAACAACATGGAGCTGTTAGAGCGAGGCCAGAGGAGGCCATGGAGCTGCTGCGAGGGCTGGAGCAGCTCCGCTCTGGAGCTGGGCTGAGAGAGCTGGGCTGGGTCAGCTGGAGAAGAGAAGGCTCCTGAAGGGGACACCTTAGAGCAGCCCCAGTGCCTAAAGGGGCTCCAGGAAACCTGGAGAGGGGCTTTGGACAAGGGCCTGTAGGGACAGGCCAAGGGCAATGGCTTGAACCTGCCAGAGGGGAGATTGAGATGAGCTCTGAGGCAGAAGCTCTTCCCTGTGAGGGTGCTGAGGCGCTGGCACAGGGTGCCCAGAGAAGCTGTGGCTGCCCCATCCCTGGCAGTGTTGAAGGCCAGGTTGGACACAGGGGCTTGGAGCAACCTGCTCTAGTGGAAGGTGTCCCTGCCCATGGCAGGGGGTTGGAGCTGGATGAGCTTTAAGGTCCCTCCCAGCGCAAACCGGTTTAGGATTCTATGATTTAGGTGAAGAAAAACTTGAGGTTTTCTTTCTCTGAGCAAAGACAGGAGCAGGCAACTGCTGGTTTTGGGGGAGTTACTGCTCTGGACAAAACTTCCTAATAAAAAAATAGGCCCTTTGGGGTTATCAAACCAGGAGTATAAAAGCATTGGCTATATTTTAAAAACATCCCATCTACAGCTTGTGGTCAGACTAGGGGGTTTGGATTTTAGCAGCCTGAAACACAAACTAGAGACCTGTCTGCTGGTACTGAATTTACCCAATTTTCCTGTAAACTTGGTGCTGGTTAGTCAGAGGCCAAATAAAAACGATGCCTTATTTTCAGCGTGAGGCGCTTTTTTTTTTTTTTTTTTTTTTTCTAATTTTGCCTTCAGCTGTTGGATCTTGGAGACTCTTTCAGTATTTCAAGTATATTTTTGTTTGAATTTCCAGCAATAACTGCACTAAAATAAAACCTGGCAACTGGGCAGAGTAGCTAGGTAAGAAATGAAGTGTATTGAGCTGAATTTGTGCAGATCCTTAGTGCTTACATAAATAGTTTAGCTTAAACTGAAACAAGCAGCTACTAATACAGATGTCAAATATAGGCATGTCCATGGTCAGCAAGTTAACTTTCAAGTTATAATCATAGACTATCTCAAGTTGGAAGGGGTCCATAAGGATCACTGAGTCCAACACCCTGCTCCTTACAGGACTCCCTGCAGCTAAATCAAGTTTAACCTGATGAGCGTTAGAGCTTTGTTTTCAAAGTGCTTTATAGTGATAAAGCACAGGACAGTGGATTGAGATTATCTACCATCAACATGTTTTTAGAAACTCTTTATTTGGACAATCACTTGGTCATGGGATGTATTTTCTATTTTTCTAAAGGGATTTTTTTCCCATAAAATACGAGTTGATTCTCACCAAATTAAACAAAAATGCATATTTATCTTTTTACATAATTAATGGATAAATATTGCAAGGACCACTTTCTGTAGTGAGGTTAAACCCATAGCTGAGGTATGTTGCTGAGGTGCTGTCTTCTCTGTGGCACCAAACATCTTTATTGACTAGATCTGGATGACTGTCCATACTTTTTTATGCTTATTCATTTGATATGGGAATCTTTTATGTCATTGCTTCATACATAGCCCGTGGCTCTGCTTCTGAAGAAGCTTTCTGAAGGGAGGATTCTTTGCAGTGGTTAGGGTGAGCACTCTTTGTCGGTGCCCACCTATTTCTGACCTGGCACTTGAAAGCATTGTAGTGTTTTTGCATTTCTTTGCAGGCTGGTACATACAGATTGTTGAGGGGTGCAGTAACTGAGGGATCTAGTACAGTTTAGTCCTTCTCCAACCTTGTTTAGTCTTTGTGCTATGTTATGTTTTTATTAAGAGTCTCTCAGTAGTTAAAAGAAGAAAATCCCCTCCTGTCCCTGATCAAGTATCATGATGTTGTTAATAAACACTGTTTAACAGGCTTCTGGATTAGAAAACGATGACCATTACATCCTAAGGAGAGGCTTGCATTCATTTGGAAATGCTTTAAACCATTTGGGGTTTTCTGACTATATTAAAAGCAGGAAGCCATGAGGGACACATGCTCATTGCTTTTAGATGGTAGAGATGGTTACGCAGCTTGCTTCCTTGCTGATGCGGTCCAGTTGTCACATAGGATGGTGTATTCCTCTCCTCCTCTGGGTGAATGTGTAATTGATACCTTCAGCAATCCTTGTGCTTGCGGAGCTGGTTTCAGAAAGCAAGTTGAGCATACAGAGCTCAAGCTTAATCTGCTGTTCTTGGCTTCATGATAGCCAAATATGTATTAGTTTTTACCATTTCTTCAACTTTTCTGAAGTCATATGTAGAAATAATTTACTAAAGCAGATGAAGACCCTGTTGCATAGAATCATGGAATGGTTTGGGTTGGAAGGGACCTTCAAGCTCATCCAGTTCCAACCCCTTGCCATGGGCAGGGACACCTTCCACTAGAACAGGTTGCTCCAAGCTCCATCCAACGTGGCCTTGAATATGTTTAGCTGAACCGTTTTGATTACTTTTGCTTATTTTGTGATTTTTAACTGAAATTTCCTGGAATCTCTTCCAGAGAGTGGGAATGTTATAATTAACTTAGCTTGGTCTTTAACTCAGATCAGAGTTATTGGTGTAGTCTCCAGGGTAGTGGGAAACAGTTCTATTTTCTACTACTTTCCTTTGCATTCTAGCTGAAAATACAGTAGTTCAAGACTGCTGGGGTTTTTTTTCAGGGTAGCACAGCTGTTGTTTAGTTTTGTCCATCCATCCTTTGTATCCTGTGAATCCATTCTTTGGTAGTCAAAAGCTTCTCATCAAAGCAGCTTAGCAGTGTTGTCTGCTTTGCTAGGTACTACTCCTGTGACTTGTATGTCTTGTCCCAGTTCCCAGGATTACTACTATCACTGCTGTAATTGCTCTCTCAATACGGGGACTAAAACTGGGTTAAAGAACAAAGCTGCACCATGCTGTTTCTCTTCTGAGCCAATTAAGTGACTAAAAGCACTCTCAAGTCCTGAAGCATGGTGCAAACCCAAGCGTTACCTGCCTGTAGCTAACAGAAATCTGGTAGGAATTTGTTTGGTCCATGCAGGTTTGATAGATTTCTGCCAAAAAGATGCAGCCTTTGTTTCATATCTCACATAAGCAAGATGAGCCTTGCAGGCTGGGTGCCATTCATCTACAGAAAAACTTAAGTGCTTTTGTACCTGATGTTGTACAACCATATGTCCATGGAACTGTTACGCTTGATTTGCCGGTTTAATTGCTACCAAGTACCTAAGGATCTTAACTAAAACTGATTTATGAAGTCTTACAATACCTACACAATTTTTGCTTTTGTGGATCGTAGGATGAATCCTAGAAGGGTTTGGGTTGGAAAGGACCCTAAAGCTACTCTAGTTCCAACCACCTTTCCAGGTTGCTCCAAGCCCTGTCCAACCTGGATCATTCATGGTTGTTTTTATTTTTGGAAGCTTTTCATAACCTGCAGAGGAAATGAGCTTTATGTAGTTACACTTTTACCTCTTTCTCCTCAATTAACTTTTGAACCATCTTACCATGTTTTTCTTTATCTCAGAAATCCCAAAGCCTTTTGTGCTATTGTGGAGCAGAAAGACCAAAGAAAGCTTGAAGTTATTGCAGAACTAGGTGAGGAATATGGGATGCAAATCTTCAGGAAACAGACTTTTAACATTCTACAGCTTGTAGAGCAATTTGTAAACTTTACTACCATTGCTGGGTTTACTCTTAGTAGAAGTCAAGACAGGTTTTTCTTGGTGTAACTTGATTCAGTTGGGTTATAACAACTGTAAGACAACAGAAAGCACCTATGCTTAGAGCCATTGTTATCTCTTTGCTGTCACTGCCATTCCCAGTAGGGGATGGGGAGCACTTATACCAGGCTGACTAATTTAGGAATGACAGCTGTTTGGAAATAATCATTCTACTTTTGCAAGAGCTGTGAGCAAGTGAACAAGAATTTCTGGAAAAAAATGAACTTATAAATGGGATTAATTGGCAATATTTAGAAGTTATGAAGTTATGCTTCCACTGTGAGAAACTGCTAGGCTCTGGTGGTAAAAAACCAAGCCCGTTCTTTCAGTCTGCAATTGTCACTCACTGGTATTGCAGGGGCTTGTGGCCTTGCCAGAGGTACTGGAATAAGAGGTCTTGCTTATGTTCATCAGCAGAGCTACAGGGAGATGATGTGAAGTCTATGTTAATGCCACTTTAAAGCTACTTGGGGAATCTGTGGAGGTGGCCAGCAAGGTAGCTTTATGTAGAGGTTGGGTGGGGCAAACAAGGTAGAGGTCAAGAGAGGGCAACAGCATGATGAAGGGAAGAGTTGCACTAGCAGATGCTTATCTTTCTTGTTGCACAAGAGCTGGAGGCCTTCCTGAACAAGAATTAGTGACACCGGCTGTTAGGAATTCGGAAATTCTTTTGCCGAGTGCTGTGGATGTATAGCACAGATGAGAGATGTCTAATTGCTTCTTCCAGACAACAGGATGGGATCCACTTGGTCATCTTTTAGTCTTCAATTAGTAGGCTTGAGTGCTTCAGAGACACACAAGAGGAAAATTTTTCCCAAGGAGAACAATCAGCCATTGGAATAATCTCCCCAAGGGAAGTGATGGATTCCGCAACACTGGATGCTTTCAAGATTTGGCTGGACAAGGGTGCTGGGGCATCTAGACTAGGTCATGCTTTGCCTAGAAAGATTGGACCAGATGATCCCTGAGGTCCCTTCCAACCTGGGATTCTATGATTCTACGACTCATTATAGTCTGGGTTAGGTTGTATGTGATCTGGGAGTGATCCCCAAAATTAAGTGTTGAAGATGGAAGCAGAGCAAATTTATTAGGTAGAGCAGATATAATAGGGAAATTAAGCTGTATATTTGGGATTAGAAAGGGAAAGAATGAAGGATTAAACCTCTCAATCTCTAAAGTACACTAAGAAAATCTGGAGTGAGTTTAGGTTTTTTAAAGCACTGTAGAAGTAGATACAGCTATCTACTTCTTGCTTCAATACCTAAATGCAGTGTTAAATTTCCAGCCTAAAAAGCAATCCGTGTAGACTGCCCTCGCATTGTTTGTGAGGGCCCAGATGTTGGAGAAATGGAAATATCCCTCAGCAGCAGTACTGCCTCTGCCAGGTCATCCATTTGTGGATCCAAGACACTATTGTCCTAGCCAAGACTGTGCTCTGATGCCCTGAAGGAAGAGGGACCAGTGGGTTGGTGCAGGAGAAACACAGTCCTCCCTTGTATCAGTGGACATGCCAAGGACGTAGCATCTTCCTAAAGCCTGCTACCCAGTTTTCTTTACCTAGGCAGCAGCAGAGGCACGGTAGAATTGAGTAGGTGCACACCAAAGCCAAGAACCTCCTCTGCAATCTGCCTAGTGTGGAAGTCTGGTTTTGGTGAAGTCTGTGTTCTTGCACACTTGGTGTTACAGTGCTGCTCTGCTACAGTTTTATTATATGTTCCTAGAATGAAAAGACATGATGTTCAGGAGACAGTTCTTAGCTTGCATCCAGGAAAAGCTAGCAGTGATCTCTGAGATGTTTCCTGATGAAGGAGCAGAAGAAAGCAATGGCAGAGTCTTTCCATGACCTACCAAAGGAAAGGTTGGTTGAGGCTAAATTGATCTAATGTGGGATTTCTGCTGAATAAGCTGACCCAAGCCATCCATGTTTGATATTCTCAAGGAGAGTTCCTGTTCCTTGTTCTTCGCTTACAAGATCAATGCACGTACTGTCTTCAACTGCAGAAGGGGTGAGATGTTCTGTACTCATTTAAGGACAAACTAATTGAAAACATTTTTAACAACATATAATCGCTGTAATCAATATTTCTACACATTCAAATTTAAACTAAAACAAAATTAACCCCCCCTGCGTAATTCCCTGGAGTCACATTAGCTTTCCAGAATAGCTTAACTGGTGTGGGCTAGTTGGGTACCAGTCAGGCTGCATCTGATTCCTGCTCCCTCTTGTGGCACCATGCGGTAGGAGAGCATCCTTCACACATCACCTGCACATCAGTGATAGTGCTGGTTGTGACCGGTGTGTAGTTGTGAATAACTGGAATGGCCATCAGGAGACTGTAATTCCAAAAATGCGGGAAGGGTGGTTTACTTTTCCAGTGTTACTGTTCTGTGTCCAGAAACACTTAAATATGTGTATCTGCAGAGTAACACAAAACCTTTACTGCTTTTGTCCATTGTTGGATTCCCCACTAGCCATTTTCTGAGCTTCTGTTTGTCATGTGCATCATAACTAGATAGACTCAAGATTTTTTCCATCACCCCCTATACATAATATTTATAATGTAATTTTTTGTGCACGTTCTTTCACAACTGTAAGGCAGAAAAGATCTGAGGTAGATTTCAGCCAGAGCAGTGCAGCCAGGTGGTGGAGAAAGCCTTGCCTAGAGGGATAATACTGTTAACTTTTCAAGTTTTCTGGTTTTGGTGTGGTATGTCCCTTATGCAGGAAAGAGGAGCTGAAAGAGTAAATGTTTTTGAGGTGAAATTGTCTTTTCAGTGGGGGCGGATGTAATTGTTAAGGGGTTAATCCCTACTCTCTGAAGGCAAGAGTAAAGGAATTGTGTGACTTATTCCATCATGTGTCTTACTTGAGTGTGTTGTTCCTCTTTCTGTTGAGACAGCTGATAGAGAGGAAGAAGGCTGAAATAAATACAGACAATGGTTTAAGGCACTCAGTTTTTCATGCCAGTTAGCTGGTATCTTCTGGGCACGAAGGATGGGTAGGACAGGGTTGGTGGGGAGCCAAATGAGCAGTAATTGCTTAGGTGTGGGGTACCATTAGGTGTGGGTAGAAATAGATGGTACTTGTGGTATGGACAGCAAGAAGGAGCAGATAATTAAGAAATAAAAAGGGAAGAAATGAGTGAAAGATTTTGAAAACCTGAGGTAAGCTTGAAAAGAAACACTTGCGTCTGAATGTCTAGAGAAGTTCTTACATCTCTTGAACAAAAGGGAAGGAAACAGTAGGGAGGAGCAGTTACAATATGGGGAGAGCACTGTAATTAAGTCAGGGCGAAGAAAGATGGTGACTGCCAAGGGTTATAGGACACAGACTGTGGCACTGAATTACAGAGACGTTCTGCAGAGAACGGTCCCTCCTCCCTGTGGTAAGCTTAGAGCTGGGGAAAAAATCATATTCTGTTGCTTGTAAGTAGTGAACAGTGATTTTATTTTCTTTCAACTAGATGTATGCAATTTAACTTTGGCAGAAAGTGCTGGTTGATTACTTTGACAGGTTTAATTACTTTGGCTTGAGTAGGATGAAAGTGAATTTATTTCCCAGTGAGAAAAGCGTTGAAAGGCTGCATGAAAACCTGTCAAAGGAAATTGAAGCGGGGTTGGGGAGTTATCTTTACAGTAAATGGAATTGATAAACATGTCAGTTAAAAGAGGAATTTATTTATAATATCCAGGTTCTGTGGCCAGAAATCTTCAATAATTCTGTTCACTGGGAAAATGAATTTTATCTGTTCAATTGATCTGCCTTTTCATAATGCTTGTAGAGCAAGGAATTGCCATGGAATAAAAAAGTGAAGTCATAATTCCTCTTTTTTCCCTTTTTTTGCCTAGAACACATCAGTAATGGAGGATCAGAATGAAGATGAGTCTCCAAAGAAAAATACCCTGTGGCAGGTAGGATTCACATTTGTGTAGAGAGAGTTGGCATGATTTTATATGTTTTTGCTTTTGAGAAACTTCCAAATCTTGCGTCTGCATAATCATCCTTGTACGTAGTTGACTGTATCATCCTAAAATTAGCTCAGCCTTCAAGTGAAGGATGATGCTGATGAATAATATTTGAGAAATTGCTAGGTCTTCTCAGATTTTGGAGTTTGTGCTGACTTTGAAAGGACAGTTCTGTGTCAAAGGATACTTGGGAATACAGTTCAACCTGTCTGAGCATGACTGTCATTTAAAAGGAAAAAATCAACACCTTCTCGTGGCAAGGATTTGTAACCAATTTGCTTTGAGGAAGTTTGGGAATAGTTCAGTGCTGACAGTTGTTCTCAGCAGCCCTCTTGGTCTCCTGAAGGGCTCAGAAGAGCCTGTCATCAATCTTTGGTTCTGTTTACTAATTAGCACTAAGTCCTGGGGTGGTGTTCTTATAGAATCCTTTTTCTAGCAAAAGCTCCCAGGATTTTAATGATGTTTCCATGTGCACATCCCAGATATTGTTATGAGCTGTCTTTCAAAAACAAAGCAAGCTCTTCACATCATGTAATTCTCAGTTTTCATTTGTGGACAAGCAGTTCAACACCGGCATGAGGGTCTTGAATTTTTGTGTTAATTTAAGTATTAATATCCAGCTTTGGTATGTCTCTGAATATGTATTATTTTAACTGCTGGAATTCGAGTAAATCATTTGTGGAGGCAGGCTGCGGTATACACCAGAGAGAAAACTGCAATATGCAGCAGAAACCACTGGTTTCATCTGGAGAAGTTTCTTCTAAAATGAATTAAGTTCCTTGCTGTTCACATGGTAGGAGGTGTAAGGGAATTCAAGCCTTTCTGTGTAACAAGTAACTTACACTAATGAGTAAAGTCCTTTCAATGATCTTTATGAAAGGTGGAATTCGTATGGGATAACCCATAGCTTGAAGACTATGTTTCAAAACTTAGGTTTGATTATTTCTTCTCACATATTATTCCTTGAGAGAGTTCTTATAAAGCTGTGCTATTGCTTGTATGTTAATACTGATACTCCTTTTCTAAAACCAGATAAGTAATGGAACTTCATCTGTGATTGTCTCAAGAAAAAGACCATCAGAAGGAAACTACGAAAAAGAAAAAGACTTGTGTATTAAATATTTTGACCAGTGGTCTGAATCAGATCAAGTTGAATTTGTGGAACACCTTATTTCACGAATGTGTCATTATCAGCATGGACATATTAACTCTTACTTGAAGCCCATGTTACAACGGGACTTCATCACTGCGTTACCAGGTAAAGTAGTATTTATTTTGCAAGAGGCTCATTTACAAATATTTCTTCTGATTAATGCTTTGGCTGTATGCAGACTTTTTGAAACATCCTCCAGATTTAGGTTGACTTGAATAAAGTGATGCTTTATAGTCAAAAGAAGGGCAAGAGGGTAGCTGAAGTCACTCACTTCTGCGATTAATTGAATTGGCCACTGGATGCCAGTGTTGTTCCGTGTAAAAGCAGTTTGAGTAGCATATCCTGAAGACAAGTTTGTGTTTAAATTGGAACTGTGTTGTCATGAAAGTTTTATGTCTGCAAGCTCTGGTCTAAATTCCTTTTTCATATGAACCCCATAGGTGTAGAAAATTCTATAGAGGTGTGTTTATTTATGAAGTCCTTTATGACATTTTAGTTTAGTTCTAAGTTTCCTAAGTCTTAAATAAAAAGCTGCCTGCCTAGGTGAGTGAGCCTAGTTTGTCTGGTCTTCTTACTGACTCCAGAGCAAAAGCAATTGTGGATTTTCATTGTATAGTCCAGCCATGATTCCTTCCAGTTGCTCAGGACTGCTTCTGCCACCCATCAGTGTAAACCTGGATCAATAGTTTGAATGTGAAACCTGTTCTTACAACTGCTGTATGCATTTCTTCCAACAAAAAAAAAAAGGAGCATTAATAACTATACATACAATTGTTAGCTTTAATCTCCTGCTCAGTTGTATATATTCCATTAATTTCTGGAAGGAATTGCATCCCAGGATTTTTGCTGCTGGAGAAGATGATTCATTTGATTCTTTGAAAGGTAAATGTGTAGATACTGTTTCCAGAGAGGGAAACAAGCATGAAATAAGTGGTCACAATGTTCTGCTTGCCACTGGCAGTATAACAGCACAGATTCACACCTACGAGTGAGTAGTCTGTAGATGTTACCCCAAAATGCCCAGACACAATAGTGAACACGGAAAGCAGATGAGGAAGTGATGCAAAGGAATTGGAAAACTGGGAACTTTTTGAGCACAGGAAGCACGAAAGTAAAGTTACTTTAAAGATTGGTCATATTACAAGCTCAGAAGCTTTTGTAAGCATTGGTGTGCTCAGGTGGTCTTGCATGATGAATCCCCTGGTGTCTGGGACAGATGCTGCTTGGATATTATGGATTCCTGTTCTCTGTAGCGCTGCTGTATTTTCATAAAACCTGGAGGAATTCAACTTTTTGAGGTGTTGGGGGGAATTTTGGCTCATCTGTCAAACATGGCTGAAATGAACTTCTGAGTAGTTGGAGAGCAAGGAAGAATGTACAGTAGGACACAGGGAGGGTATGGGGAATACACATGCATAACTGTGCTCCTCGTTTTAAGTGGAGAACTGTTTCCTTCAGGTAGGGTGGATGTTTCTTCCAACTTGTTTTAAAAATACTAAATGTTGATTTCTCCACAAAATAACTGGGATTCACTAAAAAATAGAGAGGACAGTCATGGTGATCGTAGAATTGCAGATTGGTTTGGGTTGGAAGGGACCTTAAAGCTCATCCAGTTCCAACCCCCTGCCATAGGCAGGGGGCACCCCCACC
>NW_009920584.1:15148-56982 GCF_000696875.1 Nestor notabilis | reverse complement strand
CCCCGACCTGCTGCTCACACTCTGGGGGTGCAGCCCTGCACACGATGGGGTTCTGGGCTTAGAGTACACATTAAAGCCGGGTCATGGGGAGCTTAAAAGATAGTTTCACTTGTCTGAAATAAATTTTATTTTATTCTATTTTTAATGGAAATAGTTTTAATGTCCCTACTGATTTCACACCTGGGAGAATACAGGAAAAATGGGAGAAGTTTGTGGTATCTGACTTCCTTTTTCTTCAGGGGAAAAAGTGATAGTTTTGGTGTGCTTTTTAGTAAGTGGTAGCAGAATGTTTAGTCTACAGGGTCTGATCTTACAAGTTGGGCTGTGTAGTTGGGCTCTTTGCTGCTAATCATCATCGTGGGGTATGGCTAATGTTGTATCAGCTATTGCAAGAGGACAGCAACTCAGAAGCCGATCTATACTCGTTGTTTTTCCACAGCTGCCAACAGTGTTTCCTCTAGCATGTCAAAAGACAGTGGAGTATAATGGATGGCATAATTGCAGGAATAATTTAAGTTACCTCTATGCTTTTGATTCTCTTAATTGTCTTTAAGATGTTTATCATAATATTCCTTTCATGGTCCCATCCAACTTGTGCCTTTTCCTTAAACGAATTACTGCTTTGACCCTTGAGCACTGCCGTTTCACCCTTGATTAGGAAAGAAAGTCCCTTCCATATGTGCTTTGTGTGTTAAAGCTGTAAGAGAGCTGTACACTGAGTCAGGCAAGTCAAGCCCTGCCAGGCTGCTTCTGAAATTTGTTTCTAAAACCATAAAAGTTGTGCAGTTGCATGATCTGAGTGACTGTTTCATATCTGATGTTAGTCAGCTTTAGAGAGCTGACACCCCACATTTGGGTTTCATTTTCATACAAAGTGATATTTACACATTGAGCTTTGAAATCCCTGTGGATTTTAATTGTTCTAATTTATTATTGAAATGGAACCAAACCTTCATCTGGTACCTATAATCAACAACTGCTGGTTTTTTTCCCCATTTTCTATAGAACTTCAGAAACTCTTGTAGAAGCGTAAGATTTGGGCATAATTTTTTGCTTTAAAGAGCAGTAAATACTGAATGCATTTTACTAAAGAAAATTGATAGGTTTTAGTACCTATTTCAGAGACTGTTCATACAGCTAAATATTCAGTGTCTCTTAATGTAAAATAGGTACATGCAGCTATTTCAGGCCTTAATGTGTCTTCAACTTAGTCCTGCGTGTCTGGAATAATGATAGCAAGTCTATCTTAAGTATCTGTGCTTTGGACCTGTTCCTACTATGTTAATTAGGGTAAATATTTTACTTGATGTCTCTTTTTAATGTGAGCAGTTTAAATCTGTGTGCTTCTGCAAGCTATAAAAACCTTAAGAATAGACTTGGTGGCAAAGCAAAGCATTTCTGTGTTTGTGCTTGGTATGCAACTTTCAAGGCTCTGTGTATTCATAGGAGATGAGATTGCCATGTTTTAACATCAGAAAACACTTAAGTTTCTGACTTGTTAAAAATGCGGTTTTAACTGTGACCAGCTTTACACAGAATTGTAAAAATTATGCATTTTAATAAAGGGCTTCTGCCTAGTAATTCACAATTGATCCTTAAAACTCAATGGAATACTGGCTTCATAAAGACCAGGCTTTAAGATTTAAAAGTATACAGTTCAGATAGAATCATAGGATCATCATAGAATGGTTTGTGTTGAAGGGACCTTAAAGCTCGTCCAATTCCAACCCCTGCCGCGGGCAGGGACACCTTCCACTAGAGCAGGTTGCTCCAAGCCCCTGTGTCCAACCTGGCCTTGAACACTGCCAGGGCTGGGGCAGCCACAGCTTCTCTGGGCACCCTGTGCCAGCGCCTCAGCACCCTCACAGGGAAGAGCTTCTGCCTCAGAGCTCATCTCAATCTCCCCTCTGGCAGGTTAAAGCCATTGCCCTTGTCCTGTCCCTCCAGGCCCTTGTCCAAAGCCCCTCTCCAGGTTTCCTGCAGCCCCTTTAGGCACTGGAGCTGCTCTAAGGTGTCCCCTTCAGGAGCCTTCTCTTCTCCAGGCTGACCCAGCCTAGCTCTCTCAGCCCGGCTCCAGAGCAGAGCTGCTCCAGCCCTCGCAGCAGCTCCGTGGCCTCCTCTGGACTCCAGTTGATATGCATATGCTGTTGTGGAAATGTGTTTGCTGATTGCAGTTAGCTTTTATTGAGAACCTTGGATTAGTTCAGTTAAATGTTAATGAATGCTTGGTACTAGAATTACAGCATAAGTAATGTTCTGAAAAAGCCTTGTGTTAGTGAAGAGAATAAAAAGAAGCTGAGCACTTGTCACTTGGGTTTTCTGTCTCTCACGTTTGGGTTTGGTCTGTTAGTTCCATAAATCATCCTCCTGTAGATGGGCAGTCAAGTCTAAATCTGCTTGAGAACATCCTTAACGTGTAGAAAACAGATGTCACTTTATGAGGGCAGATTGTCCTTGTACTTTGAGATTATTTGGAGATGACCCTCCTTAGGAACTGTGTTCTGGCCCTGTCTCTAAATGGTTGGTATGAGTTACAGTAAAATGATTTTTTAAAATTGGATTTTGAGAAGGACCCGGGACTTAGCCTGATACTTCTGGGTTCTGCACATGCCATAGAAAGGCACCATACCATTGTGATTCTCAGTCCTGTTTGCATTCTGGAGCATAGTCTTTGTTGCATTGTTCCCTGAACTCGAGGAGAAGCTTTGTTTTGGGATGCTGGGGCCAGCTGTCTGGTGGCACTGTTAGTTTTCTACCTCTCTGTCTGAGTAATGGCATTTATAACTCTTGGTGCCTCAGCAGTGGTTTACCAGCTCCTCACCTCAGCTTCAGATCATCTTGTTGACAGGCAGAAATGGCAAGATTGCTCTTTCCAGGAAAGATGTAGCTTTTGGATGAATTGCTGGTGGTACCTTGGTCATTCAGATTCCATTTCCAGATTTGAAGCATGAGAGGTGGCTTTGGATCCAGACTTTCACAACTGTTTTTCAGAGGATTGTTACTGCTCTATCAAAGGCAGTTGTGTGAAAGACTGAACAATGGCAAAATGTTCTGAGTCATGTATTGTTTTTCTTAATCAATTCTGTGCAACTGCATTTAATCTGAATAACTATCTTTTTGGAAAGTAGTATTTCACAAGGAAAGGCAAACTAAAACCAGTTGAACATATGTTGATGAATACATATGTGGTATCATTCAGACATCACATTCATTTCTAAATAGAAATCCATAAAACCATGTACTTCAGCAACCCAATGTTTGCCTGGTGCCAGAAGGTTTAGGATGGAAAGGCAGCCCTGGTGTGTGCTACCATCTTGATTGGCTGTGATCCAAATACATTTATGGTCTCATAATTGTTATCAAAATCAAATTCTTTTGACTCTAGTTAAGTGATGTGTACGTTCCTACTCACAGAAAGGATTTAAAATACATAGGGGTTTCTAGTAATGGAGTATGCTGTATATGAAACTCCTAAAGTGTTTGTGCTTGATTCAAAAACACTTCCCTCCTATCAAAAACTAAGTGATGCAGTAGTCCTAACCCTGAGAGGCAGATCAAGTTCCACTCCCAAGCTGTCCTCTTCGTTGCCTTCTGAAAGATAACACAGGTATGTTAGCAGAGGGGCAAAAACCCAGATGTACCACCAACCAAAACCCCACAGAACCATGCACTTGAGTTCAAAGGATGCTCTGCACTGTAGCCTTCTTATTAGGCTGGTTGTTGGTAACTTTACAACTTCTCAGAGCATGGAGGGTAATCTTGTAGTTTGTTGCCAGGAGATGGCAGCAACAGATAAACTTTTGAAATACTATTTTGTGCATGAGTATCATTTGAGTAACTTCTGTTTGTTGCTTTCTCCCTTGGGAATTGTTCATTGCACACCTGACATGTTCATGATCACTTCAGAACTCACTCAAAACCCTAAGTGAGGTGTCAGCAATAGATCCGAGTGCCACTGTGGCTGCTTTGCCTTGGAACCTTTCTTTAAGTACATGGTTGCAATAAGGGCAGAGTTAAGTTTGCTTAGTACTCTTTGACTAAAAGCATTTAAGTTTCCCTCCTCTCAGAAGGTAAGCATATATGTGATGATTGTTTTACTAAATGATGCCAATTGGACAAAATTATACTTCTCAACTGTGGAATGAGAAAAGAATCAGGTGGCTGTGTACCTGTTCAGCGTGAACCCTGTTGCCTCATCTTTACTAGAGATAGTGGCATTTTGTCCAAAATGTGCCCAGGGACAGCTGTTCCTTCAGCTGTACAGACAGTTTATATGTTGAGCTTTGCATCATTCATTTACTGATTCTCCTGCAGTCTTTCAGATGCCCCAGTAAAGAGTTTTACTCCTTGAAAGTGCAGACACTGTGAGCTTTGCCTGTTATCAGTGTATCTTGTGCTCCTGGCTTTTTTCGGAACCCAGACATAGCTGGAGTGTGTCTTTCTTCTAACAAAGGGGAGTTAAGGCTATCAGAAAATATTAGTTTGATATGTGCCTCTGTTCTTCAGCCACTCCACTGCTGATTAAAAATGCCTTTCAGATGGAAGGGGCAGGGCAGCATGACTAGGTCTCTGAAAGCTGATACACTTGTCATTCTGCCTCATTTTGCAGAAATACTGTTGGCATCAGAGTGTTTTCCTCCTGTTTTAATAATTTCTAGGTCTGCTGCTTTACCTGTAACCTACTTTGGTGTTTATTCCTAGTTTCTTCTAACTTCTTCCGAAGTTAGTGATTCACTTTTATAATTGATGTGTAGTCTTGAAACATCTGATGCTGGTTGAACTGAATTATCAATTTTGTCATTTTATAGCACTACAGACTCTTTTATTATTAATGATTTGACTAAATGTCCCCACGTGAGGCAAGTATTAATACACCTTTACTCCTGAACTATGTTGGAAGGATTGTGAATGCACTAACTTAGTTCTCTTGAGGGGAAAAGGAGGGTGAGCGAAGTTCAGATGTTGTATAATGGCTACTGAAAGAAAAATGGTGCAGTGAAACAGGAGCCTTAAACACCTCTTGTAAGCACCCTCAGTGTAAGGCTCTACTCAGAGTCTGAATTATAGAACCATAGAATCATAAAATGGTTTGGGTTGGAAAGGACCTGAAGATCACCCAGTTCCAACCCCCTGCCATGGGCAGGGATGCCTTGCACTAGACCATGTTGCCCAAGACTCTGTCCAACCTGGCCTTGAACACTGCCAGGGGTGGAATTATCGTGGTTAATTGTCATATCCTCTGCACTGTTTGCTTTGGGAACTGCAATGCTTGATGTAAAACATTTTTCTTGTCCTCTTCAAAATGTCATGTCCTCTGGGCTGGGAAAATATGTAGAGGACTGTGTTGTGTGATTCCAGTGTTACAGATGTAACAGACTGTATGATGTACTTGCTCTGCATGGGCTGATCTTATGTTGTCAAACACAACTATTTTGTACTGAAATTTAAAATAACAGTTAGATCTGTTCCTGCTAAAACACGGCCTGTGCCCTGTTGACACTTGTAACCTTCACAGAGGAATGCTTACTCAGCAGACCTGTTTTCCTTATTTTTTTTAATCTAGCTGTGTCCTCCACTTTGCACCATGAATTAATTTGTCTCCTTCATACCCAAGGATTCATGACTCTTGAAACTGACCTTGCAGTGATTATATTTTCTGGAAGAACCTTGAGAACTGTTTCTTACATCACAGTAAGACAAATATATCCTAAGTAAACAGTATTTAGAACCTGAAAGTTGTTATTTATTAGAAAGGCTGAGATGCAGCAGGCTGGAAGAACGCTTTTATGATGTCTGGAAATGGTGCAGCTTAAAGCTGCTCTGAGACACGGTATTGCTATAGGAGAGGCTTTGCTGCTTTGGAAGTGGTTAGGTTTGAGACCCACGGATTATTTGGACCTTGTTATGTTTCAGTTACTTGAATCTGTTATGACTGGTATTGAAAGATTTGTTTAAACCTGATTTACATGGTAGAAGCTTCCACCATTCTTTAAACCTTTTCTAGTTCTCCAAATTAGAGAAGAAATGAACAAACGCTCTTTATGTATCGGTTTTTCCTTTCTGTTGCTGTTCATTTTTAGGAAGGCCATGCCAAATTTAGTGTGTAGTAGAGGACTATATGAGCACACTTTGTTAATTCTTAAAATAAGAGTAGTTTCTTTGATTTTTCATGGCTATTTGAAGCCTAAATTAGGCTGTCATGAGATAAAGTGGAAAATTAAAAAGGTCGTCATCTCCTAGTTTGAAAGATGTTTTTCATGCTTGGCCAACTGGCATACGTGATTCATGAAGATGGAGTTATTCTAGATCTCTGATCTAGTGGAGTTTTGGGGAAAGCAAAGTTGCAAGTCCTTTGAAATAAGTGATAGACTTTCCAGTGATTGTTTTTGTGGGACCAGTGACACTGGAGTTGGAATGTGAGCAAGAAAAATTTGATGCTAGTTTAAATTCAGTGCAACTAGATTGTCAGAGTGGTTTCTATGTAGGTCCCTCTACTCAACTACAATCACATTTTTGAATCTAAGACCCTCAGCAAGAGACAAGGTCTAGGCAAAGACCATAGACAAATGCATGCAGCATTGCACCTGGTTTTTGTTTTCATAGATCTGTGGTGCCAGCTTACAGTATTCATCGTCTTTATTGATGTGCTTATTCTTTATAGCAGGCTTCAGCCTAATTATCCAGAGCTTTTGGATAAGTATTAACTGATAGCTATGAAGTAATATATTGCAGCACATTGCCTTACATAGATGGGGATCAATGGGCAGGACCCCAATTCTGGTATATTTGAACTTCTGCTGACGTGTTGAGTGCATTTAGTATGTAAATCTAACCCTACCACAATGGATCACAGGGGTTAATATGCTGTTTCTGGTAGTGAGGATCTTCATGATGAAAGCTAGTGCTTCCCCAGTGCACTAATAACTATTGCTTGTTGACCAACATAGTTTGTGGTGCAGGTGAAATTAGAGCATGAAATTAGAGCTTGGGTAGATAGAATCATGGAATAGAATCCTAGAATGGTTTGGGTTGGAAGGGATCTTGAAGATCATTTGGTTCCAACTTTCCTGCCATGGGTAGGGACACCTAGGTGTTTCTGGGATATCTGAATGCTGCCAAAGGGCTTTTGTTTGGAATAATGTTGTTTTACTTGGGTGTTCTTGTGTGGTACATTGCTGAACTCATTCTTTGACCCAGTAAAGCTAGTGTCCTCAGATAACAGTACACACACTCACCCATCCCTCCATTGCCACAGAAGGCAGTGTGTCCCAAGGATGGGAGAGCAGCTGATGCAGGAGAAATGCAAAGGTATTATCTGTTAATGTGGCTATTGCAAATATGTTGGGAAATCTTTGTGAAGCTAAACCAAATGTACTTTGCACTGAAATTTATGGTGCAGAAGCTTCCCTATGAGGCTGCTGAGGCGCTGGCACAAGGGTGCCCAGAGAAGCTGTGGCTGCCCCATCCCTGGCAGTGTTGAAGGCCAGGTTGGACAAAGGGGCTTGGAGCAACCTGCTTTAGTGGAAGGTGTCCCTGCCCGTGGTAGGGGGTTGGAAGCTTTTGAGGTCCCTTCCAACACAAACCATTCTATGATGATTCTGTGATTCTATCTGAACAAAATTCAGGAGTTGGCTTGGCACCTGCAGATTGTAGAAGGAGCTTAAACAGAAAAGATGTTCTTGCATTTGGTGTGAGATGGTTTTTGCAGGTTTTTTGCTCACACTTCTTCTGACTATGTCTCTGTGTGTTCCTGTGCAGTCATGTCTTCTGAGTTGAATTATTGTTGTGTAAAGAAATAGTAAAAGAATTTATTTTTTTTATTACTGCTGCTTAGTAAAGCATCTGCTTGATGATCATCATCTTTATGAATCATGTAGCACAATATGTTATGTGCTCAAAAGTCCAGGATTCTGTGCCCAGAAGAAGCAAAATGCTTTCTGCTGCTTGCACACTGCTGAATGTTGGGTTGTGCTCATTCTTGCTCTGTGGAAGTGGGACAGTGCAGCAGGCACGCTGTACTGGGAAAGGAGTGAAGTGTCACAGATTTTGATGTATCTGTGTTGATCAATTTGTAACTGGTGCTTCTGGGTATGATAATTAAATTGCCTTGTTGCTCCAGTGCCTTAAAGCTGTGTTGGATTCTCTGAATGTATTGCAAAGCTTGTTCAGTAGTTTACTGTGAAGTGATTGACATTTGATTGCCTTTATTTCTTTGTAGAGCAAGGCTTAGATCACATAGCAGAAAACATCCTTTCCTATCTTGATGCCAGATCACTCTGTGCAGCAGAGCTGGTATGTAAGGAGTGGCAGAGAGTCATCTCTGAGGGAATGCTATGGAAAAAGCTGATCGAAAGAATGGTACGCACAGATCCGCTATGGAAGGGACTGTCAGAACGAAGGGGTTGGTAAGTACTGTGACAGTAACTAAATTCACCTTTTACGGTGTTCTCCTTTGCAAATCTCCCTAATCACAAACTCTGCTAAAAAGTAAGTTTGTAGTAAATTGGTATCACCAAGATGCTTAAGTCTGCTATGGAGCTATCAGCTTCTGTTTCTACTTTGACTGTGCTCCCTCTCCTTTTCTCAAATGAACTATTTCCAATTCAACTTTTTTTTTCCTTAAAATGTAAAATAGCATATTGGGCTGCAGAAGCCTCTCTCAAAGAGAAACCATTTACGTTTGTGACAAAGGAGTTTTTCGGTCCTTGAAGAGTATCTGCAGGGATGAGGTGTTTGCTTTAGAAACCTGTTTCTCTGTGCTCTCTAGTGGTGTGCCTTGGAAAATGCAAGGTGTACTGTAAAGAGCAAGAGATTATACCCTGACAAAAGCCTTATGGAACAGTGAACCCTAATTTGGAAAACCATAAGGAAAACACCTGTTCCCTTTTTAGTCTTGGACATTTTAAATAAAGCTGTCAAATTGTAACAAGGGTTGTAACAGCAATACGAAAACTTCCTACAAGTACTCTGTGTGAATATGTCACCAGGTTTTGTTTGTGCAGACTTTGAATTCCTTTAAAGTTTGGATTCTTTGTGCTACATTGAAAAATATGTTTCTGGTTCTTTCTAGGGATCAGTACCTGTTTAAAAACAGACCAACAGACGGCCCTCCAAATTCATTTTACAGGTCCTTATACCCAAAGATAATACAGGATATAGAGGTATGTTTTCTGGTATATAATATCTGCAGGAGAAATAATGTTGCATATTGTTAGTATTTCAAAGGTGCTGCATGTTGGAGCAATGAAGCCCATCATACCTATTCATATCGCTGCTAGTTTGTGAGCTCTGGCTCTTCAGGCTATGTAAAAAATTGCACTGCCACAGTATGTGCATTAACTTTAAGTGTTAACAGCATCCTTTTTGCATTTAAAGGTTTTTGGAACTCTCTTGAGGCTATGGATTTTAATAGAATAGCTGTTTAAGACACACTACTCCAAGACTGCTGAATGTTCTTATACTTTGGTGATCTGAGGTTTAATGCCTTAAACACCAACCATTTAAAACATTGTTTATTTGGTAACCTGTTACTTCTAAAGCATTGCAAATACAGCTTTCTTCACCATGTAGGATGTTTTTCCCCTGTCCAGTGGTGTGGTGAGAACAATAATCAGTCCTACAATGGCTAAACCCCACAGGGGTGTCAGTGGTAGAAAACTGCAGGAATGGCTATTCTTATCTTTGATATCAAATTTTGCTTATCTTGCTTAAGATTGGATTTGCTTACTCATTTAAAAATGTTTGATAAATCAGGATCTTCTTAGTACTCTGCCTACCAGCAAAAACCTGTCTTGCTCAGTTTGCTGTGTACCCACCGCAAAATAAGTTATACCACAGGCTGTGATGGATTTATTTCAACCATGTGATGAATGTGAAGTTGTTGATCTGAAATTCATTTGTGGGGAAACATGTGTTTTGCTATTTCAGACAGATGTGAACTAATGGAATCGTTCTGGTGTGGCAAATGGGAATTTGTGTTGCTTGGCACTTGGTAAACAAAATTATTATTCAGAACTCTTTGCCTATCTGTAAAAGGTATCTGCTGGAAAACAATCCCATTTTCAAATACTTTTTTTTATAACCCTTGGTACACAATTTATAAACTTTGAAAGATGAAGTACTAGGCATGGAAAGTAGCCTAAACAAACTTAAGATCAAACTTGATATTTACTTGTGAGCTGAATGATACACACTATTATTTGGAGGGAGATGTCTTCTCCCTGTAAGGAATGACAGAGTGATATTGCAGTGATAAGAAGCCCATGGGATTAAGAAGAACTCTTAATGTGGTATGTTCTTGCTTTCTGCACAACTCTGGCAGAGTTCAGTAAAGAAAATGGGCAAAAAGCAGTGTGAAAACCTTTGTGTAGAACAGAGTTCAGCATTATTGTGACACATTTTTAAAGTTACTCTCTGAAGCTTATTTGGTCAGGTGTCGGTGGAACATCTGTATAGGAATTGTTATTATTAGAGATAGGAGGATTCCTCAGAGATGTTCTGAGGACTTTGAGGCTTTTTGAACTGTCACAATCTGGTATTTAATAGTTTGATTCTTTAGTTGCTGTAGATTTGCTAGTACCATGCGAAGAAATGAAGCTCCTCAATTGAACAGTTCTTGCTAGTATGAGATAAGTAATAAAACTCCAAACCCTTTATGTTTCTCTCATCACCAATATTAAATGTAAATAATTTTCAGTCTCTAAATATTGGGGAGTGGGGAAAGGATGTGCCACTAAAAACATAGTGTAGTAATGAACGTATTAAACCTAAATTTCATTAAATTAACAATAAATACATTAAACCCTCAAAGTAGGAGAAAAATTTGCACTGCACAGCCTGAAAAGTAAGGGCTGATCTATTCAGAATGAATAGAAAATGCATTGGTGTTTGGAAATCAAGAAACAGGGCCATGAGGGATGAGTGGAGATTGTGAGGGGAAAGGATGGGTAGCCAATTAAGTTTGATTCTGGGTTCAGCTGCAGCAGTCACTTTTCTCCTTCTTAGTAGCTGGTGCAGAGCTGTGGTTTTGACTTTCAGCCTGGGAACAATGCTGATAACACCGATGTTTTTAGTTGTTGCTAAGTAATGTTTACTCTGACCGAGGACTTTCTCAGTCTCATGCTCTGCCAGGGAGGAGGGGAAGCCAGGAGGAAGCAGAGACAGGACACCTGACCCAAACTGGCCAAAGGGCTATTCCATACCACAGCATGTCATGCCCAGTATATAAACTGGGGGGAGTTACCCGGAAGGCCCAGATCGCTGCTCGGGTCGGGCTGGGTATCGGTCGGCGGGTGGTGAGCGGTTGTGTCCTCTCCCCTTGTTATTCCTCTTATCATTATTATTGGTAGCAGTAGTGGTTTGTATTATACCTTAGTTACTGGAGAGCTGTTATCTCAACCCGTGGGAGTTACATTCCTCTGATTCTCCTCCCCATCCCTCCGGGAAGGTGGGGAGCGAGCGAGCGGCTGCGTGGTTCCAAATTACTGTCTGGGATTAAACCACAACAAGGGGTGAGTGGAGATTGTGAGGGGAGAGCAGGGGCAGCCAAGAGGGGTGAACAGCAGCCATGGGGCATGATGGGTGGCCATGAGAAGAGATCCTGAGGGGCCATGAGGGCTACAGGAGGCAGCTATATAGCATAGGCCACAATGAGAGGGCAGATGGGGGGGTGACTGTGAGTGGAGATCTTGAGGGGAGATCAGTGTGCCCTTAGCGACATGGTTTAGTGGTGGCTTGACAGTTGTGGGGGGATAGTTGGATTTGATGATCTTAAAGGTCTTTTCCAACCTGGTTGATTCAATGATAATGCTCTCTTACACCCTAACTTTCTTCCAGCTCATAAGTTTTTATTTTTCATTTTATAAAGCTCAGGTGGATGATAACTGTAGATCATGCAGAGTAAGCATTTATCTCCTGAAAGGCTTTGAGGTGGAGCTGGCAGGGTAGAGCAGGCTGTGTGTAAAACATGCTCTGCCACTAGCGCTTAAAAAAGTAACGTAATGAGTGTGGGAAACCAGTTGTCTTTGCTGTGGTGTACAAGGAGTAAAGCTGTTGGCATAGTTTCTGCCCATTCCAAACTTTCCATAGTTTCTATCTAATGGTGATATCCTCAACAATGTTAAGTATTACTGGGGCATGCAGAGAACTCTTGTGTGTCTTACTCGGGTGGAGGGAGGTAAGAATAGAGAAGCAGAATTAGGGCAGTTTGGGGGAAAACTCCTGTAGTTCTGTACTTTTCATTCCACGCTTGTGTCTAGAAGTCTGTGTAAAACCTTTAGTTGGTAGCAGGTATCAATCACTTGGGGTAGAATTTCAGGTATTGGCAGCTTACCTTAATGCTGTCCATGGTCTGTGGATGCTTTGGTAGAGCAGGAAGGCTGCAAGGAGCCAGGACCTGTCAGCTGTGGGCTCTTTTCTCTCAACTTTGCTTTAGCAAAAGTAAGTGTAAACCCCTGTTTGCCCAAATACAGGAAACAAAGGTGTCTTTGTCCCATCTCCTGGAGTGGGGAAGTCTCTCTTTGAAAACTAATGGCTACTTCCAGAATCATCACTGCTCAGTGTATACAGGCAGTGCATTTCCCACTCCCGGTCCTTTGAAATTACTGAACTGAGGGGAATGGCAGCAGGACAGGGGTATTGTACCATGGTAGATCTTTCCCTCTTTACATACTTTCTTCAAGCCTTCTGAAATACTGCTGTTTTCCAGGTCACCACCCTGGCGTGGGATTAGACTTCTGCTGATAGTCAAGGGTCCAATAATTGTTCCACATCCAGAAGTCTATTACAATTTTTCTAATAAATTGCACTTTAAAGCACTTTACACAGATTTCTTCCCTAAAGGACTGTCAAAAGAAGCTTTTAACAGTGTTTAAAAATGTAGATGGTAAATAACAACACAACTTAGTTATAGGGTTAGGAGCACTTCTTAATGTTTTCCTCCCCTTACTCTGTTTTTAAGCCTAAAGTCATGCTCTCCCTCAGTTTCATACTCTTCCCATTCCTTCACTTTTCAAAGCAATGTGCAGAAGCTCTTAAATAAGTCTTTCATCATAGCTCTGATAAAGAACTTTGCATCTCTGAATACCAAAATGTTTTTTCTTCAAATATTTGCCTGGACCTTTAATAAGATCTTCCTGTTGCTGTGAGAGGGTCAGAGTTTAGGGAGGTAATGATGAGCCAAAGGCTACCATATTAGCATTTATATAATTATATATGTGGGTTTATAAGACATTTATTTTTGTGTCCAAAGGACTTGATGTTTTAATACAGGAAAATATATTTGGTGTAACACAACAGTCTTGTCATTCAGTATTTTACCTGTGAAGCCCAAATATGAACCAAATTCTGCTAGACTGCTTCTAATGGTAGGATTTTGTAGTCATTGCAGCTGGTGCTGAATTGGCTTGTTGGTAGAGATAAGCTCAAAGGAGAATGTG
Source organism: Nestor notabilis (assembly GCF_000696875.1). Taxonomy (NCBI): domain Eukaryota; kingdom Metazoa; phylum Chordata; class Aves; order Psittaciformes; family Psittacidae; genus Nestor; species Nestor notabilis. Next base: position 43,546 of record NW_009920584.1, on the reverse strand, counting down.
CTCTGTCTGGCCTTTGGACTGACTGGCAGAATTTGAGAAGTAATCCAAAACCTGAATTCACCATTGGAAGGAAAAATGAGGAATGATAAATAGCAAATTTGAGTTGTTTCCCTTGGGCTCTATTTGCATTTTGGGTCAAAAGTCCATGCAACCACGAAGTGTTGTTAGCTGCAGGGTAAAACAGGCAATGACTTGGTTCCCTTGCCTCTCTGAAAATTCTTTAGTGCCAATATCTCTTTACTTGATGCCAAACACATTTTAGGAACATAATGTCACTTCTGAAATCATTGGACTTGAAAACAAGAGGATGTTTAGAGATCTGAAACCAAATTCTTGGAAAGAGGTAGTTACTCTCCACCTCTGCTGTGAAGCCAAATATTTAATTAGGTTTCATTTCACAAGAGGTGGCCCAGTAATTTTAAGTGTCTCCAAGTCAGATGTTGAATTGCCAAGCTTCTTGAGGAGCTTTTTTTTTAAAGGGAAAACCTGATTTAGGGCTTATCCCAGAAAAAAACCTGAGCCTGGTTTTGCAAGACCTTGTTTATGAAGATGATGGGGTTGATGTGGGACATCCTGTGCCCGCGTGGAGTCCCAAAGCGTTGCGGGCAAGGTCAGCTGCTTTAATGGGACTCTGTTAATCGGCACGTTGCCAGGATGGGAAGTTTAATACTGCTGATTCCAGAACCCCAAGTCCCTGGATTGTTTCCATATTATTTGTGAAGCATGGCCAACTATTGTGTTTTCTCCTCAGGATCTGTTTCTGGTGATGAGTTGAGAAGACTTCTTTTGTAAATGTTCCCCTTATCTTTAAGCACATGGCAAGTGCCCTCATCTTGTTTCCATGGAGACTAGGGTCCACCTAAATAAGATGAGGATTAAAATGTGGTTTTGCTGAAGATTTTAGGAAAATGCGGCACCAGGCCATCAGATAAACGCCATGTGTTCTGCTGAATTTTGGAAAAGTTCAGATTTCGGGACTGGAACTGAAATTTTAAAGCCTTGGGAAAAATTTGCAAAGGGAGAAGAAGTCAGCTCTCACCCTCAGTCACTGCCAGCATCCAGAGATCTTTGTTTATGAAAGTCACAGTGTATGATGTCTGAGGGAAATGGGTTTGTTTAGCACTGTTCTATAATTATGATGCTGGAGAAGTTTTATGTGTGTGTGTGTAGAATCTGGTCAGCATTATATGCCTGGGATTTTTTTCAGCCAGCCTTTGAAATCTCTACTCCACAGGCACTTCGCAAATGGCATTTCTTAAAAATGAAAGTGGCCCAAGAAAGGAGAGGCTTTTGAGTGGCAGGGACAAAGTTCTTAAGGTGCATGGCATAGATTTTGTCTCACTTCTGACCAGGGCAGAAGATTCCTTTCAGATGCCCCTAGCATGGGATGGGTCTTTGGCTTGACTTTTTATAGAATGGTTTGAGTTGGAAGGGAACTTAAAGCTCATCCAGTTCCAAGCCCCTGTGTCCAACCTGGCCTTCAACACTGCCAGGGATGGGGCAGCCACAGCTTCTCTGGGCACCCTGTGCCAGCGCCTCAGCACCCTCACAGGGAAGAGCTTCTGCCTCAGAGCTCATCTCAGTCTCCCCTCTGGCAGGTTCAAGCCATTCCCCTTGTCCTGTCCCTACAGGCCCTTGTCCAAAGCCCCTCTCCAGGTTTCTTGTAGCCCCTTCAGGCACTGGAGCTACTCTAAGGTGTCCCCTTCAGGAGCCTTCTCTTCTCCAGCTGACCCAGCCCAGCTTTCTCAGCCTGGCTCCAGAGCAGAGCTGCTCCAGCCCTCGCAGCAGCTCCTTGGCCCTGCTCTGGAGTCACTCAGGCAGGTCCACATCCCTCTTTTGTCACAAATGGGTGAACTAAGGCTACTGTTTTTCTTTTGCACAGTTGAAAGAGGAATTTATTGCTCCTGTTAGAGTACTTTGAATGCCCCTATGCCCTGAGAGGTGCTGATCACTACCTGTTTCAATAGACCTTTGTATCATTATGGTGTTGTACCTAAAGTTACTGTCTCCAGTGAAATCTAAAAGGTGCAATTATATGTTTTTTCAGCAGCACTGCTCTTTGTCAAGTGTTGTGTAGAGTCCAGATGTGTGTGTCATTGATGTGCCTCAGAGGACCTCTCTCTCTTTTCATTGTTGTTGGCTTATATTTTTAAGATTTCCTCTCCAGCTCTGGAAGTTACAGCAGTACCTCTCCTCTATCACTTTGCTGTAAGCAGGACTCCATTCAAAGTCAGTGTATTTTGATGTTGCACCTGTGTAACTTGAAAGCTTGAAACTTTAGTCTTGTGTGTTAGACCTAGTTGGTGGAAATGGGGATCCTTTAAGAGAAAATCAGTGAGCCCTGTGGGTGGGTTTTACTGTGATCATTGCAGATGCAGGCATGAAAAAGGTTTTCTTCATCAGATGCTACCATTGAATCTCCGTTGGGATCTCTGTAAAGACAAACCTTTCAGGGAAGAGCAACTGCCTTGTTCAGCCACATCCTCCTGTTACAGACTCTCCTGAGCGGAGTTGAGAAGCTTCTTTGCTCGCTCCCTGGGGAAGCAGAACAGTACCAATGAGATCAAAGATTGGCTTGCACAGAATCTTGTCTCTTGAGAGCATCCAGTGACAGATGCATGGGGCAGAGCATGGGGACGTGGTGCAGCTACACTTCATTTACGTGGCAGTTACAGGTCCCTCATGTCCCACCTCTGTGGTGTGTTCTGCTCCCTCAAGTCAGGTACTACCACCGTCGTGGGCAGTAAGAAAGTACTACAGCTGAATTGCTGTCCTGTAGCTCTGAAACTTCCATTAATTGCCTTTTTTATCTGCTTTGCTTCAGCTCCCTCTGGTGTAGAACACCATTTTGACACTTGGAGAACATGCTGTCTTTTCTTCATGCTTGATGAAATGATCTGTATCAGTCAGCTTTTTCCCAAAGTGACTTCCTGTATTCTGTGTCAGTGACCTTTAATGCAGTTTCTGCAAGTCTTCTCCTCTTCCTCTGTAAGACATTAGCATATTCCACTGTACATATTCATCTCACTTAGTATCATAAGGTCAATCTGTTCTTTTTAAAAGTGCCTTTAAAAAGGGTTCAGAAAAGCTGCAGCAAGACTCAGGAACAGTTTTACTTTCTGGACCTTTGAGCAGCTTTATGCATATTGGATCAATTGCACGCAGAGACAACACTTCATCAATTTATATTGTCCACATTTGGATCTTATCTAAGCAGCTGTAAACATTAGGAACTTAATTCTTAAGTTTCAAATTCTGCCAAGAAATCATTATTTAATTGTAACACTTGCTAGGAAAAGCTTCCCATTCCTTTTTCTCTAGAGTTGTTTAGATTTTTGGACTTCACTGTTTATGCCTTATTTCTGGCCTTGGAGTTAATGCTGAAAGTGATATTTTACCTCAGACTGATCTGGAAGCCAATGTAGTGTTCATGCATGGAATGGCTCAGTAGTACACTCCTGCGTTTTTGGCCTTGCTTTAATTTCAGACTGTTCTTCAAAACATAGCCTGAGTATCCTGTGAGTTTTGGAGATGAAGCCAGAAGCCCACTTTGCACTTCTTGGAAGTGTTTTCCCTTTGTTTTTCTCTTGTGGAAGTGGGCCTTTCTGCTTGTATGAAATAAATACATGCTGAACTTTAACGAGATACATGTATATGTATAAAAATTAGCATGATATATGTTAGTGGACTATAGTTTGTTGGACTTGCTTCACTTATTCTTCATGAAGGTAGTTTTTATTCTTACTTGACTTTTTTGTTTGCCTGGGATAATGTAAGCACCAAACATCAGTTGATCACTGTTTTGAATTAATGTTTGCTTAGGTTTATGTCCTTGTGTTTGTTTTCTATATTACTATTTACTACCTCTTCCCATGTAACTTCTATTTTTCTTCTGGACTTTCACTTAGCTTTAATCAGGAATAATCTAAAATATGAAGAATTCTTGGTGTAAAGAAAATTCTTGGAAAGCACAAATTCTTTGAATGAGCAGTAGTGTATAAATAATAACTAAAGCACTAAATAAGTCTCATGAGGGACACAGTGTCATGCAGCTCCCAGTTGTATACCTGCTGCCTTCTAAGTTTCTCAAAGCATTTTGAGAGTAAAATCCACGTCTAGTCACTCTTCCAGGTCCTCTAGTGTAGCGTGAATCATGGTGGTTCAGCTTTTTTGTGGAATAGGGTAAGAGAACTAATAGGGAAAGGCAACATTGCATAATGGGAAAAGTAGGATAATAAATGGCAAGATGCAGTGGTGGAGGGTTTGCAGCACTTGGTGTTCTCTCTTGTAATTTGTTCTCTCTTGTAATATAACATATGTCCAAGATGTTGGTATGGGCATCTGTATGCCCTGCTGCTTGCTTCCAAAGACCTGTTTACTGGCTCAGGTGACAGTAAGCACAAGCCTTAGTGAATGGGTAATTAGGCATAGAGAATGTGTGATTAAGTATAGAGAATGTGTAATTAGGGATACTGTGCCTGCAGCCAAGACTGTTCAGAGATGTAAGCTCTGTAGACTGTAATGACCACGTCATTTTCTTGTTCATCACTTCCATTATGCAGCTGGTCTGAGGAGGAGGTGTTTTATGAAGTGAATGTTGGATACAGTGCAAGTACTTTTTCTGCCATACTGCTCTGGCAGAGGGATTTTATTGCTGTCCCCACTCCAGTGCTGATCCAGTTCCTGTGGTCTGTGGGTCTTTAGTTGTCTTTGCTGCTACACGCCTACCACTGGCACTTAGCTCCTTACTAGTGGTTTATAGAAGTGATGGCACTCACAAGAGGGATGGTGATGCTCTTTATTTGTGGAGTTTTTATCCCCCTTCAGGAGGCTTTGCTGCTGGCAAGGTTTTGCCATCTGTTGCTGTGAGACAGTCATCCCTCTGTGGTCAGGTATCTCATGGTTTATGCTGCTGTGGTAGTGACAGGACAGCTAGCTCTCTCAGGTTCCTCTTGGGGACCAGTTCAAGCCTTCTACGTAATGAGCATCACATAGCCTTTTTTCTTCAAGCTGATACAGAGACTATGAAAGCTCCTCAGCCCTCACTGCTTAACAGCAGCTTAGAGATCCAAAAGTGAATTCCAGACTCAGCCAGGATCTAGCGAATCCTTCTTCAAGACCTTGATGCTGATTTTCCCCCTAATGGTCGCAGCATCTTCCGAGTTCAAGAGAGGAAAGACCTCAAAGATGCAGGGAGCCTGGTGCCATACCCAATCTGTCATGCTGTCTTTGCTTATCAAACCCTCTTAATTTCATAATGAATGTCAGCAGGGTAGAAAGCCCTTTCTACCATGCTGACACAAGTTCATGTTCCTGTGCCACAGTCAGGAGGGGTTTTCTATTTTCTATTTGAAGAAAGCATGTGAAGAACAAGGGTTTGGATTTTAACTGCCACTGGTATAAATGCCCGATGCTTCAGAGAAATCTCTACATATATAACACATGTCTGTGTTCCTTCTTCTTTTCCTCTTCCCCATTTGTCCTGCAGGAGAATTGTATATTCAGTGGGAACAAACTCTTTGGTTTATGGGATTAAGATAAACCCGCTTACTCTGCAGAAACATCCACAAGGATATAAAAGCAGTTTTTAGCCAAGGGGCTGAACACAGTGTACATTAACAAATGGGGAAAAACCCTGTTCCTAGTAGATTATTCTTAATATTTCCAGTGTATAGTTAATGATCCAACTGCTAATCCAGATGAATTGCATCTTTTTTTTTTTTTACTGTGTATCTTTGTATCAGTGAACATATTCTGGCATGGTCAAGGCTTGGCTATACCTCTGCATCTTGGACTATTTTCTACGTGTAATTTTCTCTCAATGCCTTTTTTTTAATCCATTTATGCATTTCTTCAGCCGCCAAATGGTTCTCCTGTGACAGATGCTTTGGTTTTATCCCTTGTATGTCCAGATTTTCCTGGCTGTGCAGCATTTGTCAGCTACTTGCTGCTATTGCTCAAGTAAGCTTGTAGAAAAGTGTAAGAAACTTTTGTGTGTATGTGAACTAAGGAGATAGTGTTCTGCACCATCTTGCTTTTCGTTGTGAAACCCAAGTTTAGAGGCAATTATCTTGGAGACTTGGAGGGGTTCTGTAGACAATACAGTAGTGGGTGTTGCTTGGGTATTAGGTTTGGTACCATAAATAGGCAAATAAATGCTGGGTCTTTTCATTGTCCACTCCCTGGTGCTTGTAGCAGTCCATAAAACATGGTAATTTCTTCCTCACCCCTTGTACTCATGTGCCTACCTACTCGGCATATACACAGTTTATTAAGTTATCTTCTGGAAGGAGGTTGCAGATGAAGACTTTGACTAACTACACTATTCAGTAACAACCAGAAGTTTCCTATAGCAAGAAGCTTTAATGTGGTTGCCAGTATTGTGTTAAACATGTTCCTTTTCAGAGGGTCCTCCAGGTTGCCCACCCACTCAGCCGTATTCAGTCATCTACAATAATGTTATTTCTCTATATGTCCACATCTGTTTTCACTCTGTTGCCAATTGAAATGCAGCTGTATTTTCTCTGTGTATTGTGGCTACTTTCCCAGCACATTGAAAATTTACGCAGTATAAGGGGATTTTACAAGTTCTTGAAAAACATGAAGTATTTTCCCACAGTAGCCACACCGTATAATGTCTACATGAAATGACATCTATTCACAGGATTAAAAAGTGCACCTATATATGACTTACTGCTTCATAGTGCCTTCACAAAGAGATATATAATGCTTTAGCTCCTTTTATCTGAAGCCATCATTTTCTTATGGGGAGCTTTTTCAGTAGCTTCCTATAGGGAACTTCTAAGAGTTAAAGCAGCTAGTGTGCTGAATGTCTGGTGAGCATTCTTTTCCTGACTGCTGGTGTGTTTGGGAAAGTGCTACAAGCAAAACTTCTGATCTGGGGGGTTTTTGATGTGTTCTGTATCTATTGGTAATTGCTGTTGCAGGAAGCTGAAGTCTGAAAGAGCTCCAGTGGTGTTTGAGCACTAGGTTGCTGGAGTAATCCATCGTGTGCTACTTTCAACTGCTTATTTCAGACCTTTCCAAGGATGCTGCTTTGGGGAAACTCTCTCTTAAGATGTCTTAGTATTGAATACCTGAACTTACATGGTTTCTAAAACTGTTTAAATTGGCTAACTCAAATCTGCAATGCTTTATGTCCTGTGTCTTCAGTGTTAGTATTGCATTTTTAAATATCTTGCCTTCAGATCCATAATTATATCAGTTCATGCTACTAATGTCTGCAATCCTCTCCTGTTTCTAAGGGTCACCTCTGTAGCAGCTAAGAAGTTAATGAGTTGCGATTCTGCCCTCCTAGCACAGATAAATCTTCATCAGAGCTTGAGAATTGCCTGTCCTTCCTCCTCAAAGCCTCCATCCTATGCTGAGCATGTAGCAGAATGAGCAGGCTGCTACCTTCAAGGCGGGAGTCCAAGGCTGAGCCAGTGCAGTGTCGGATTTGAACATCTTAAGCTCAGTTCCCGGTCTGACAATCAGCAGTGAACTAGCTGGCCAGAAAAGCTGATCCCAAACTGACAGATGACTTGCTCTCTTAATTTCATTAGCTTCCCCACCAAATTGGAATAGAATGAGAGGGGATGAATAACTTGTCAGCATGTTCTTCTAGAAGTATCTCTTAGTACTCATGCCTTAGACAAATTCCTGTGGCACATCAGGTTTGTATTATCCTCTCCAAATTGCATGAGAGGCAACTGAAGGAGCAAATGCATGGAAAACATAGTGGTAGGTTAGTTTTCCCTTGGAGCAGACATGTTTTCCTAGAATTGGGACGTCATAGTTGCACTGCGCTTCTGTCTTTAATGAGGGCTTCAGTTGTTTTCCAGCCTTGGCAGAGTTGTAGAAGTGCCTGCAATTGCTTTGAAAGTTAGGATTTGATTATAAATACACTTTTCCAAACAAACTGGAAGTCTATCAGCTTCTTCCAGCTTTCCATGCAGTACTGGGGGGGGATCCCAGGGAAATAGCTAAATAAATGGTCTGTTCCAGTGCCTGTACTGGAAGACAGAAAGCAGCCCAGCCTGTCTAGGTACTACAGGCCTGGAGTTCTGTGCATGGATTCTCTTATGATTGTTGTTACAAACTTCCTATCCAAAATCCCACATTTCTTTGAAACCAGCATTGGTTATCTTACAAGTAATAAAGCTGATTAAATCATGGAAATCATCCTAGTTCTGCTATGGAACACTTTGCAGCTTTTTAAGATGGGTCAGGTCTCTTTCCTTAAAAACACCTCTTGGAATGAAAATGTTAAGAATTACACTTGCACAGATTTTGGGAATTAAAAAGAAGTAAGTTTGGGTTATTTGAAATCTGATAGTTCACATTATTTTTATCAGCCTTTAAGGTGCTCTGAGGAGGCTTTTGTATCTCAAAATCCCTTTCTACAATGTTTAACAAGAGTTAATTGGTGAAACGACTGGGTAAGGGAAGGAAAGGTCCAAGAACCCCTTTAAACCTCCGTGTTGGACTTGGCAATTCTGTAATGTTAGTTACTCAGGTGAGGCTGAACTTGGCACCATATGAGCTCCTGGTTTCACCTTTATGTCAGCTGGTCATGTAAATATGGGGGGGAACTGGATTGTTACGAAACACATCTCTAATGGCTCCTTTGGAAATTCTCATTAAGGTTTGTTGACCACAATTTTCACCACTCAACACAGCTTTTATAATGAGAAGTTATAGAAGTCCTAATTCTAATTCTTTGTCTTTTGTGCATCTTTATTGGGGGAGAAAAGATACATTTAAACTTTAAGTACTTTAAGTGTAAGATGTAAAAGTGGAAAGATTGCTGTGTGTGGGTGGGAGTAGTCATGCTCAAGCAGGCAGCCTCGTGCCTAACCCCTGGTTGTTTCCCCTCTTGATAGACTATAGAATCTAACTGGCGATGTGGGAGACACAATTTGCAAAGGATTCAGTGCCGCTCTGAGAACAGCAAAGGTGTCTACTGTTTACAGTATGATGATGAAAAGATCATCAGTGGCCTACGAGATAACTCCATTAAGGTAAACACTTCAGTCTTTTCCCTAGGGATAAGTGGATAATTCTGCCTTGGAAAGCTAGCTGCTTGTGTTGATTACTCATGTCTCTTCATGGGGCAGCATTTATCTGTGCAGGGCTTATGGGGATGGGGTGTCTTCCTGTAGCCTGGCAAAGTTCTTACCTGTGCTTTGCTCTGGAAACTTTGGGGACTGACAGCCAGAGATCAATACCATTGACCACAAAGAAACACTTGTGAAATCAAAGTTCACATAACATGAAGACTGAGTGTGCCACTGTCCTTACCTGTGTCTTTTGTCACTGGTAGTAGTTCACTTTCATGCGAGTAGGCTGCTTTGCACTAACAGTCCACAGCATTTCCTCTTGCAAAACAGGATTTTGTCTTCTCATGATCAGTGGTCAAAAACTTGCATCAAGACTTCCTTAAGCTATAAGGGAGGACAGGCCTGCTGACTAGACAGGCTAACTGGCATGGGATTCTTCCTGCTATCTCTAGTTTACTTCCTTCCTTCACAGTTGCAGCAATGTTCAAGTCTTGGATCCATGTTCTTGGTCTTGATAAGCCATTTATACTTCTTGTTTTTAACAGATTTGGGACAAAACAAGCCTGGAATGTTTGAAAGTATTAACAGGACATACTGGCTCGGTTCTTTGTCTGCAGTATGATGAAAGAGTTATTGTAACTGGATCTTCAGATTCTACAGTGAGGTGAGTGTGAAGCTTTTGCACAAAAATCATGGTTGGGAATATTTACAATAATCTCTAAATAGCAGAAAACATCCCTAATATGAATGGATACTAGTATTCCAAACCGAAGATATTCATACTTGGCAAAGCATCACATTCAATTTTTTTCTTTTTTCCAAATCTGTCTCATTTTTTTAGTGTTAAGAATTTTAAAGGAATATGGCCTGAGTGATTCAAGGCATATCCTGAAGTTGTAGAATGGCTGAAGGCCAACTATACAGTAATTTCTTCATTTAGGGTTTCTTGTACTGCTTTCTGACATCTCTTCATGATGACAGTTAATGAAAGGGTGTTTGTTATAGGTGGAGCACTTCTCTGACTGCAGTTTTGATGATACTGAGTTTCAATTCTTACATTAATTCAGTGGTCAGCAGATGTCCTATATAAAGATACTCAGGTACAGTTCAGTGCTCAGGCCATGTCTCCTGGTGTCTCACATAGGTATACTAATGTAAGTCTCTTTAAAACTGCTCGTAAGTTAGGAGCCGATCTTAACATCCTTCAGGTACTACAAATTAAATAGTGATTTTTCACTTCATGTGAGCAGTAGGTGGTCTTGGAGGGTGATTAATCCCAGTTGTTCCTGGTGGGTATGAAATCTGCATGAATGGTGTAAAGCTGTAACAAACTTCGAATGTGTATTGAATAGTATTTAGTTTGGTCCGTTCCATCAATTTATGCATCATATAAGCTCTAGTCATCCTGGAAGAGTTGTACAATCGTTAAGCAGCTCGCTCTTTTAGCAGTGGACCCAGCTTAGGCATTTCCTGACCTAGTTGTTCACTGCTGATAATTGTTGCTTGTGAGTCTGAGACATGAACTAGGATAATTCCCCAGCACACATCTCCCTGCATTCCCCAAGTCCTAAGAGGTGTTAAACAACCAGAGAGCTCTCCATTAGAGATAGTAGCAGACTTGTGCATATGTACACTTTATTCCATGCATACCCATAAGCCTTCATTTGGAATAAAATGCTTTTCTTTTGCAGAGTTTGGGATGTAAATACAGGTGAAGTCCTGAACACGTTGATTCATCACAACGAAGCAGTGCTTCATTTGAGGTTCAGCAACGGCTTAATGGTGACATGCTCAAAGGACAGATCAATTGCTGTTTGGGATATGGCATCACCTACTGACATCACCCTGCGCCGTGTTTTAGTTGGCCATCGTGCTGCCGTTAACGTGGTAGACTTCGATGACAAGTATATTGTGTCAGCATCAGGTGACAGGACCATTAAAGTAAGTTGGCAGAGCTGTCATGGAGGTCTGCATGTCTACCAGGCCAGAGAGGCTTCTGAGCATTGCTCCACTGCGAAGAGCCAAGGTGTCCATGAGCAGTTCTGTGCCTTTTTTTGTGTTCAGCCAGCTGCTTCCTCTCACTAGCTGCTAATGTCTTTATGCACATAACTACACTCATAACATTTTTGTGGCTTCTGTCATACAATTGCAAAGAAGTAAAGCCTACTTGCTGTTTGAACTCTAGTCTCAGGATCGGTTTGTTTGTTAAATGTGGCACATTTTGTGCCTTTTTCCAAGCAGTATTTTTTATTTCAATTGGCAGTCCTGTTCCAGACATGAAATTTATCAGCAGTGCCTTTCCTCACCACACCTTCCCAGCAACTCCACCAGACTTTGCCATGTTTGAAGAATTAAGAGGCTGTATTTGAAGACTCATACATACCAGAAGATTTGAGATACCCAGAGTGTATTAATATAACAAAGGCATTTCCACCCATCCCTCTGTAGAACCAGAGCTACCTTAGACTATGCCAAAAAGCTGTTGGCAGTTTAATGTCCAAATATCTGGCAGAGATTCTGCTGCACTCTGTGTTGGAAAATGAGCCACTGGATACTCTATGTTACAACTTCAATTACAGTTCATTAGAACTGGGCAAAGTTGATTTGAATCATTTAAACTTAAGAAAGAAGCAGCCACCAAACATTGAGGCCATGGGTTATGCCTTCTCTTCTAGTAGATTGCTACCAATTTCTTTGGCAAAAATGTGGGGGTTTTGTTTATGTGATAATTTCCACTTTTAAAAATTATTACTAACTTATCAAGATTAAAGTGTAATCAAGTTTTTGAAATCATTTCACAGTCTTTACCACCTGAAAATATATGAACTTCTCAACTTTTCTCATTGTCTCGATGTGCAATAGCAGTCCCCATGGCTCTTGTCACTGCCATGTTCTGCTAATGCCAGGTGCCCACTCTTTGCCCATGAAAATACTACATGAGTTTTTATTCCACTGTCCAACAAAGGTCAGCCTCAGCCTCCTTCTGTTTATGAATTCTCCTTCGACTGAAATTCAAACCCCTTGCTTGGGGGTAGTTCTCAGAGGAGCATTTCTCTTGTGTTTCACAGGTCTGGAGTACAAGTACGTGTGAGTTTGTTCGTACTCTGAATGGGCACAAGCGTGGCATTGCATGCCTCCAGTACAGGGATCGACTAGTTGTCAGTGGATCTTCAGACAATACCATTAGGTGGGTGCCCACAAGCTGCCATTGGTATGTAATGGTGTCCACTTGCATGTGTGAAAATAGGATTTCCCCTGACCTTTGGTGCTGTTCTGCACTGCTGCATGTGTGAAACATCCTTGGTATGTCTTGATATGGGAGCAGATGATGTATGAATGAAACTTAACTCAGTGTGGCAGGAAATATATCACATCCCTGTGAAAAAAAGTAGGATGCTGATGTTTATGTCAAAGGTAAACAAAACTTACCTGTCACTGTAGTTTATCACCTTGTCTTCTGCTTGGAGAGATGAGGAAGATGTTGGCTACTGGTTTTCTTTATTTCTTTCTGAACCTCTAATTATGAGTTTATACAGAATAGACAAAAGTACATTAGAGTTTCCCAAGATAACTTGACGTGTATCCAACCTCTACTTGTATGGAATTTTGAGTGAATAAATGAATTTTGATATCCTGCAGCTGCAGCACAAACTTATCTCTGAATTGGGCACAGGGAACATCTCATGGCTCTGATGCCTTTTTAAACAAGTAATGTATATCTCCAGAATATCAGCAGAAATCTGAGTGCTTAAACCCCTTACTGTGAGGCTAAGGGACAGTGCTGAACCTGAAGTACTCAAAGACTTTGTTCTCTCTAGGCTATGGGACATTGAATGCGGTGCCTGTTTAAGAGTATTAGAAGGCCACGAAGAATTGGTTCGATGCATCAGGTTCGACAATAAGAGGATTGTTAGTGGAGCCTATGATGGGTATGTGTTTGAAGCAATTTCAAGCAATTCTGCTTTTCTTAGCAAAACATCTTCTGAAAGGCATTGAGCCTTGTGTTCCCTTGTGAAGGGATCTCTTCTGATTTCACTAATGGATCAATATTAACTGAGTGGCTTCTGCTTGAGCATTTCAACACAGCAGGCTGCAGCTTTAAGTAGCCAAGAAGCTGCTTTTCTGGTGCTCTTTAGCATGCTCTGAAATCGTGTTAGCATTCAAGTTTGACTTTCTGTAGAAAGTAAACTTTTGTTTGGCTGAGGTGACATTCCTTTGTTTTTTTCCTCAGGAATTGCTCTTTGCCAGGTCCTGTGTGCTTAGAGTAGTTCAGACTTTCTATTTTTATAAGACAGCAGCACTGAATGTTTACTCTGAGCATAAATATATCTGAGGGGCTCTCAGATATCTTTAGTGACCTTTTTTGTGGGGTTGAGGGCAGGACCCCCACTGTTAGCACTTCTGACTCAATATTTTCAGTGTGTAGTGGATTCACAACAACTTATATCCATGTCCAAGTTCTCCATTTCTTTTCTCTGCTTGATTTATACTTCCAGTGAATGGCAGAGTTACTGAAAACAATTCTTCAGCTGTTTGTCTCTAGCCTTTTATTTGGGTTTAGTATCTCACTGGGCTTGGCAGTCCCAGCTTAATTCCCACTGGAACTTTGCACCTCATCAGTAGTGCTGTGAGTTTTCAACATCATCTGCAGTTCCAAAATGGCTTGGGCATATATAGTCAATTTGTGTTTCATATAACCAACGCACTTGGTCCATCACAAAGACATCACATGTGCTGCTAAAAAGAAATACAAACCTACCTATGTTTTATGAGATTTAGCCTTAGTGTTTTAGTGAAGTTAGAGTCTAATGATTTGCTTGATCCTGATGAAGTAGCTGTAGTGAAAATATGGCATGCTCTCCATTGCTTTAGATGTTTCTTTTATGCTTAGACTTGAAACGATGCTCTCCTAATGACCTTCTCATTTTACTTTATAGCAAAATTAAAGTTTGGGACTTGCAAGCTGCTCTTGACCCTCGTGCCCCAGCAAGTACATTATGCTTGCGTACGTTAGTGGTATGTAAAACTAATTTATTTGGAGTTATCTGAGATCTCTTTTATGTGTGAGAGGCATGTTACTATGTTATAGTGGGATAGGTGAGAAACTCGTGATGTTTTATAAAGCCTTGGCTGCTGCTTAGTCAAAGAATAAAGAAATTTTTTTTATGTTGTTATATCCTGAGTGATTTGGATCTGAGCTTAAAAGAAAGATTAAGTTTTTTTTCTAGTTTCAGATTCTTGGATACTCTTTAAATCAGCATGACACTATATCAAATCATTCTAGTTCCTGTTGTGTTTCCCTAATATCATTACAGGGCTGGCTTTAAATTTCCTCTTATTAAAAAGGCGGGAGGAATCTTGTGAGCCTTTCCCAAACCTTTCTTCTCATCTCTCAGTTTGGAAGGAAGAAATGGGAAGAGGGAAGGGAGGTCAAATCAGAGGGATTACCACAGGAACTCTAGTCACTTCAGAGGACTATCAGATTTAAGGCTGTTGCTTAAGTTGTATTTTCCTTTGTAATGAGGGTTTTGGTTTATGTCAGTAGACTTAATTAAAAATAGATTGGGGAAGTGAGTTAATTGTTCTTTGCACTGAAATGTGCATAAAATTTTTCTTCAGAAATCAGTTTGACAGGCTAGTAGCAACCCAAAGTTATTGACTGTATGTCATGGTAACTGGCTTATTCAGCACAGCTTGGCCTTTCCAACAGCCAAAGAAGTGGTTAGGTGGCTAGAAATGCTTCTGCCTTTTCTTTCTCTTCAGTAGTCTTTGCATAGAGATAAGATTTAACTATTTTCTTTTCCATGTACATGCAGTGTATTTAGTTTTACTGAAAGAGGTGATTCTGTCCCTTCAGTGGGTGTACTGCAGCTCAGGTTAGTTTGGAGATCACTGACAGCTGCGGTTAGTTCTCCAATGAAGGTAGTGTACTCATTTTAAATCTACTAAAGATGGGTGAGCAGGACAAAAAGAGGAGAACCTTTTCTGGGCCTCTTGGTGCCCTTTTGAGATTCCTTGCAAGAGCTGATGAAGCATGTACTCCTCCACCTCCCATCCTTATGGCAGCAGTCATCTTGCCTAGTAAGTGAGCCATAATGATCCTTCCAGCAGCATGCCCTAGCTGAAGCTGGGATGTGGTACATTAGGGCTGCACTGAACTGGAGTTAGCAGCAGCACTGAATGCAGATGTTATGTAGGAGAAGGAGCCCTGGCAGATTGTCAGTGCCAGCCAATCTTCTAAATTGCTGCTTCTTGATTGACAGGCTGCTTTTGTCTGTAATAATCTCAGCCTCTAAGACTGGCCCCTCAGGGGGAGGCTCAGGGTTTACAGGCACTGGATTTGGAAGCCATGTGAAAAAAGCTTACATAGAAAATCAGCTTTTCTTTACCTTGAGTGTATATAACTAAGGGTTTCTTAACCAGTACACCAGCCTTTGAATACACTGCTCTGTGTCCAGATACACGTGTGAGTACGAATGTAATGGAAACATCACCCTCTTCTTGCCTTGCTAACTGATTTGTGTTGCTCACAGGAACATTCAGGACGTGTCTTTAGACTCCAGTTTGATGAATTTCAGATCATTAGTAGTTCCCATGATGATACAATTCTGATTTGGGATTTCTTAAACGTGCCACCGAGTGCCCAGAATGAGACCCGCTCTCCATCTAGAACATACACTTACATCTCCAGATAACAGTCTGCACTTTACTACCCTCAGAAGGTAAGTCTCCCTCTTTTTATTGGATGTGTTATAAATATCTGAAATTATCACTCTGCCTCCAGGTTGGCTTAGTCAAAACAACAAGCTGACATTTTCCTTAAGAAAACAAAACCTGTTTGTGCCACAAAGACACTATTTAGTCTTTGTATGGTCATGCTTCAGCTCATAAAACTTGTCATGTTTCCTCACCTCCTTCTATAATCCCTCCTGTTCATAATTCGGTGCTTCAGGTATTCTGTGGAAAGTTTTTCTGTATTCACAACATCCTTGGAAATTGAGGAGACTCTGTGGATTGTGCAGGTGTTCCAACTGTCCCATGAAATCAGAGCCTTTTGGAGTTCTTGATGCATCTGCTCTCTGTGTGAAGCTTGGCAATGAGCACTGTAAGGAGTCTCCACTAAACGGAATGTGTGTATGATCTTTGGGCAAATGCTCACCAGAAATGAGCCGTTCTGTGACAACCACAAAGACCAGGGAAAGCTTTCAGAGCAACATGACAACGCAGAGCTGTCAGAAACCAGGCACATGAACTTTGCCTCTTTTGTTTCCGTTTTTCTGCAAGTCAGCTTCATTTAGTTCTTGAAAACTTACCTGGGTAAAAGCTCTGCTGAAGATCTGTTAGGACAGTGCATGCTTTTCCTTATGTCATCTCTATTGCTGCCAACAGTTGCACTTCAAACTATAAATAGCTGTGAAGGTTGGAACTTGGAGACGCAGAATTTGTCTTCCCCAAGCAGAGCAGTTGCCCCTTTCTCTAGTGCCCTGTCTCTGCAAGTGCTGAGACATCCAGCTTCCAAGGAGGTGGAGACACTGCAGCAGTTAGGAGTAATACTGCCCCATCAGGAAGGAGTTATTTTATTTGAAGTGGATAATTAATAGTTTGCTTAAATGTTGTGGGAAAAGCTTTCCCTGTCTGCCTGTAAGCCTGGATTTTCATTATCTGTTTATGGATGGGGCTTGGAGCAGCGTGGTCTAGTGGAAGGTGTCTCTGCCCATGGCAGGGTGTTGCAACTGGATGAGCTTTAAGCTCCCTTTCAACCCAAATCATTATAGGACCCTATCATCCCTGCTGTGGCAATGAGATCCTTGGGGTTTTCCCCTCCTCCTGTAGGATCTCTGGTTCTGGCTAGGAAAAACTTTCCTTCGTGAAGACACACTGCTGCTTTGAGATGCCAGCTCTTACAAATGAGTTCTCTTTCACCTGAATGCATTCCTCAGGAAAGTGTTGGCTGCCTTTCCTGCTAACTGAACTCCTGCTCATATTAAAAAAGGCCAAGTTAACATCATCTCTGGAGATGACACTTGGATCTGTTGGCTTGTTATGTTTCACAGAGGGTCAGATTGAAAACTTGGCCATGGCTAGTCTGAGTTCCCTTTCTTTTCAAACCTGTAATTAATATAATTAGGCCCATGAATAAGGAAGAAGCCTTATGCTATGATGATGAGTTAGTGTGCAGGATCAGCAGTTAATGGAACTTTCCCTTAAAAACCCATTTGAAGAATACTGCTGCCAGGGTTGTTTAGTAAAACTCATGGACTTCCTTATCCTGCCTGCAGTAGGGCAAAAGAAAACTGAAAAGGCAAAACTACTAAAAGCAGTGTTTGTACAGGAGGAGTGAGTGAAAGACACAAATTCCTGGGACATAAATCATAGAATGATTTGGGTTGGAAAGGATCTTAAGATCCATCTAGTTGCAACCCCCTGCCATGGGCAGAGTCGCCTCACACTAGACCATGTTACCCAAGGCCTGTCCAACCTGGCCTTGAAACTAAATCCTGAAACTACTCTAAGAGCCAGGTCCTCCAGTGCTGCTTACCTGTGACTTCCACTTCAGAACTATTTAATTTGATCCAGGATGACATATGTTTGTCCATGTGAGAAGCTTGATGCTGTCACTGATGATGATGTCACCAGGGACTTTGCCCTGCTCCTCTTCAGACAGGTTTCTCTGCCACCTGAGTCCCTACTGAAGTGAACTAATGCTGTGGCAGCTCCAAGGCCTGTTGAGGTTGGATGGTTTTCCCTCTCTATGGAAAGCTTTTTTTCCTCTTTTCTGAGTAATCCCATCTTTTTTATCTTGCCTTTTCAGCCAGATGGAATAGGCTGTGTAAGAAGATGACAATAGTTTTAGGAGCAGTCTCCATCTATGTTCCAGTTCACACACCAGCTCTGTCTTCTGTTAATTTATGAGATAATTAGAGATTGACAAATTCCTTTTCTGGTTTTGTGTTATAAAAACCACAGAAGTTTATTTGGCAGGCTGCTTTGATGAGTTTTGATTTGTGGGAAAGCTACACAAGGCTTGTCTTTAAGCACAAAAGAAACGAGGAGTTGAATAAAGCTGGTATCGATTCACCTGACCAGCCATGTGCTGTTGTCTGTCTTTCCTCTCTTGCCACATGTGGCCACAAGACCCACTGCCACTGAGATTTGTGAAATACAAAATACAGTGAAATACAAAATGCCTTTGGCACGTGTTGTTCTGTTCAAATTCTGCACACTTGACAGTTTTGCACAGCTTAACTCTGACTTGTCCCATGATGCATGACTCAAACCACGCAGACCTCCATATCCTGGGAGTTGTTGGTGTTGGGAATGACAGTCCCTTAATAACTATTTCCTCTATAGGAGAGATGCTGTTGATGTCACTTTTTGACAGGTTTGTCTGACTTCAGAATCCCAAACCCATAAATCTACATAAAATTATGGTCCAACAGCTAATATTTCATTATGACATTTAATGAAACAGTTTTACATGCTTTCAAACCTTACAGTTTTCTGAATTTTGAAGCAGTCCTGTACCCTGTTTTTTACAAGGCTTGCAAGGTTCTGCCTCTTGAAAGTGGATCATTTTTGACAGTCCTGGCAGTTGTCTGCACTAGTTTTATTGCTTTCTGTTGAATTCCTGTTGTTTATTGTAACATGATAAAAATTGTTACCATATGATAGTCTAATATTCTTATATTAAGAATATAAGCTGTGGGCTGGGGGAAGGGAGGTCAAGGGGAAGTGCCTAAAGATGTTTTAACCTTTCGTGGGAATTTCATGTTAGAGGAGGGTAGTTCTCTGTGGTCCATAGAATCAACTAGGTTGGCCTTTAAAGGGTTTTGGGAAGTGGCAGGTAAAAACCAAAGTTCAGATTTAATTACTCTAAGAACTTGCACTGTCTCCAAGATAATAATGGAGCCACGTGGCTGGAAAAGGTAACCAAAATATAAAACTACTGGAGTTTTTTGTCTGTTTTCTTAAAAAATCATGTATTAAAGCAACTGAACTTGCATCCTGAGCAAAATCTGCTCCTCACAGCTGTGTGGAGGTTACTGTTCCAGTAAATAGTGTTCAGTGAGATGGGCTGGTGGTTCACCAGCTAGTCCCCAGGAGGGGTTTTGATCCTTACTACATGTAAGAAAACTGCCAAGCTGTAGGTGACCCCCAAGGACTAGCAAGAGTCTTGGTGTGCTCTTACTTCAAGTGAACTCGGAGTATATTCCACCACAAAGCCATTTGTCCTCTGGAGGTGCACCCCTCCTCAAAGGAAGGACTCCAGCACAGAGGGAACTGTTTAAGGACGAGCACCCCCTAAATGTGTTGTGCTCCTTGCAGGTACCCTTCTAGTTGAGAGTAAAGGATGGAGTGGCCTCACCTCCAGGTGTCTCCACAGGTTGCTTTTTGATTTGTATCTTCTGTCAGTTCAGCTTCTTTTTTTGTCTTTTTCAGGGTTTCAGAGTCTTTGAACTACTGGATTTTTGGCTACTACATGCCTGAAGATGTTGGTTGACAGCTAAAGTCAGAATTGGTTCTAGATGCTGTGTAGATGCAAAGCAGCACAATTCTATATCTAAATTTCTTAATCTTTCCTGCTCTCAGTGGTCATCTCTGAATTTACTGCAAATTCACTGACTTGGAGTAGATGAATTTCAGAAGCCTATCCTTCCCTGCAGTGAGAAATCCAAAGCTTCACATGTAAAGTGTCCGTAGAAACTGAACTCCGATGGCTTGTTTTTCAGAAATAAATCAGAAGTCAAGAAAGGACTTGGCCTAATTTATATTGCTTTGCACTTTTGTCTGACTTTAAAGAATAAGAAACATTCTCCAATGAAATTTGGGTGCCAAACACATACCCAGAATGTACAGAGCTTTGCTTTCAAAGTCACCATTGTCCTTTAGACTTTACTCTCATGACAGATTCAGAGCCCGTTCTGTTTGATAGGAGTGTACGTGGGACTCTTAGAAATATTTCTGAATTGCTCAGTAATATTTTTGGATTACAGTTTACTTGTTTCTGCACCAATAATTTCTTTTAAATTAAAGATTCCCTGTAATTCAGGCTAGGTTATCTAAACTAGTTGTATAGCACTGTCTTTTCCTTTTAACTGTGCTCTGTACTACAGCCGTCCTACGCTTCCTAATGTTTGGTATAGTAAAACCTTCCCATGTGTGCTTGCCTCATTTCCAATACTGTATAAGCATGTAGATATAATGTACATACCAGTGGAACCTCCGGGTGCTGGGGTCAGGGTTGCCTGACACTACACACTAACACAAGAAGTGGTAGCACTTGGCAGCAGGATGTTCTAACTACTGGCACTGTAGGGGTTCATCTGAGTCACCCAGAGGTTTTCTCTGCAAAAAGGAGGTTTTCAGTATTCATTAGGGTTGTTTTTTTGTTTTTTGTTTTTGTTTTTTTATGGGAACTACATATTTTAAAATGTAATTTCTAAACTTTTTAAAAATTAAACAAAAAAAAGTTTAATTTATGTTCTGTATCTTATTTTTGTGCCGCGCTACGTCCAGGTGTGTGTAACAGCAGCAGGTCCCCGCAGCCGCCTGCTCACATCCCTCAGCGTCGGTTGGGCTGCTCAGTGGAGAAGATGCCATGGGCCAAAGTTCAATTTATTTATATGTGATCTGTAACACTTCCTCATGGTGGAGTGGAGGCTCCCTTCAAGTCAGTGCTGTGCTTACCACGCTGATTGCTGTGCTAGTAATGACCCTGCTGGTTTTCTCTTCCATAGCTGTCCGCTGGTGCCAGGTCCTGGTCGTGGCTCTTCCTCGTTCATGCTTTTCTTAGGAAGTCTCAGTAGTTTCTTCTTCTGTTGTCATGGTCTCTCCTCATTTATGTGCTCACAGAAACGCTGCTGCATTTTTCTTATGTCAGAGCAAGACATGGATAAATGCAAACATGGATATTTTACCTGCATTACCCACATGACTCTGCCTCGGGGTGGCTTTTCCTTCATGCTTCACTCGAGCTCAGCGTGGAACCCACCTCTTCTCCCGGGGAAGACGTGCTGGTACAGAAATGTACTGTCATTCCTCTCTCTGATTGTTTGTACGTCGTGTGTGTGTTGTCCTCTGGCAGCACTGTCTTGGGTTTGCATATTCCCCTGTTCTGACCAGGTTAGGGGTGTCTGATGGTGTTCCCGATGGGACAGCCATGGTCAGACACATCGTTTCCGTGTCCCCTGAACTCAGAGAACGCGTACGTCAAGGTGTTACCGTTACAGAACTGCAGCTTCAGGTTATCTCCTCCTCACCCTTCACACTGAGGGAGGTGTTGTGGGATCAGTGTTTGAGTTAAGCTCCCATTTACTTACTACAACAATAATTATTTCATCAAGATGACCGAATCTGATGAAGTACAGAAAAGTAAAAACCTGCTCCTAAGCAGCTGTAAGATCACTCTGTGGTAAGCTTGGCAGTAGTGCGTGCAAGTGTCTTACTTTACCCTTCTCATCTAATAGCTTTAATATCAAACTGTTTAAAAGCAACCAACCTGTTGCAGCCCTGAAGAAAAAGGTATTTGCTTCCCAAGAGCGAAGTCCTTTTTTAAATGCATGTGTAAGATTTAAATTCCTCTTTTTCCTTGGGAGATAATGGTATTTGGACATGCAGTCTGACCTCCTTTGTGCTTCATGTAACACAGCAGTGGACTTTGTGATTGGCACCCAAGGAACTTGACTCCTGGGATTAATGGTAGTGATCCTGGCTGCACTCTGGACTTTGTTTTGCTAACCATAACTGAGCAACTGTACATTACTGCTATATTAATGTTTCAAAGCACTGGGATAGTCGAATTCTAACTTGTAATTATGTTTGCCAATTATCTGTTTGGAAAGTTGGTGTATGAACAGCTTCTTGGAACTGTTAAATTGTACAGATATCGTTCATGACCTAAAGCTTTGTACTGTGGAATGTGCTTAATAAAAAAAAAAAAAGCCAATGAAGAAGTTTGAACTTAAATTTGTCAAATAAATGTGTAAGTAACAGCATCACCCGGGGTCGGCATCCGCCTTCCTTCATGCACACTCAGCCGGAGCTCGCGTGGGTAAGTGTTCTCCTGGGGGTGCCAGGCGAAAGCGTTCTGAGTCCAAATTGTGCCTGCAGCAGCCCAGCTCCACGCTTTGGCGTGGCGTGTGTGGTGCTCAGGTGGTGTTTGAGCTGTCCCTGTACTGCAGTGCATGCCTAGGGAGGAGCCGGTGGAAAACGGCGCTGAGCTGGGTTGCCCATCCCAGAGGCACCGCACGGCTCCGCTTTGCCGCAGTGCTTCCACATCACACGTCAGCAGAAACACCACGAGAGGATTTCTTCTTCCTTGATCAAGGGTGTAGACAGAATTCGTGAAGTATCACCTGTTTCCTTGGGTGCTGAAGCAGTGTGTGTGTGTGTGTGTGTGTGTGCAGAGAAGGGATCTTCACTGCTAATTCTGCCTCAAGAAGGCAGCAGCTCCAGGGAGACCTTAGAGCAGCTCCCAGTGCCTAGGGGGGCTTTGGACAAGGGCCTGTAGGGACAGGACAAGGGGAATGGCTTTAACCTGCCAGAGGGGAGATTGAGATGAGCTCTGAGGCAGAAGCTCTTCCCTGTGAGGGTGCTGAGGCGCTGGCACAGGGTGCCCAGAGAAGCTGTGGCTGCCCCAGCCTTGGCAGTGTTCAAGGCCAGGTTGGACACAGGCTCTAGGGGAAGGTGCCCCTGCCTATAGCATGGGGTTGGAGCTGGATGAGCTTTGAGGTCCCTTCCAACCCAAACCAGACTGGGATTCTGTCACCTGAAGCAGGCTGGGCCACTGTACTTGGGCTGTGACTCCCTGGCAAGAAGGTTTGGTTGTGGCCCTCCTGGCTCTGGTTTCCCTGTGTCTGTGCGTGCAGGAAGGTCCCATTTGTCTTTTCACGGTGTCAGCACTGCGAGGTCACAGCTTCACAGCTCCAGTGGAGGATGTGGCTCAGGCTGGTGGGGTCAGAGCCCTGTTGATGAGCCCAGTTGGGTACAATTGCACCTTGGTCAAACTGATCAGTGTGGTTGGAGGTGGGGTGTGATGTGGGGAGGCTGATCGTGCCCATCTCCTGCCATGGGGCAGCAGCTCCAGGGAATGGGGGTTTCAGGTGCTGGCTCTCGGCCCACAGCTGTGCAGACACCAAACCTCTGCACAGGCTGGAACTGGGAGCACTCAGCTTTTAGTCTGGTGAGAAGACAACAGGCCTGTCCTGAAGCCCTTCCAGTTCCTCAGGTAAGCTGGAGGGTGAGTTACACGTGTTTCTGGAATGGCTCTTTCTGGCTACGTGTGTATGAACTGGTACGAGCTGCAGCCTCGTATTGAGCAGTGTAAGGACACGCCACAGTCACGAGGTTTTGTTCACTGAATACTTCTTTAAGAACTTGTTGGAGCTCGTGGCTGCCTCCAGGTGAGCTGTTTGCTGAGCTCCACATCCCCTGCAGCTCACTGCGCTGGGGCCAGACTGGACCCTCTGTGAGCTCAGCCCCATCCATGTGCTGCTGCACTTCTCCATGTTTTACTCCATGTTGCCTCGGGCCGTTGCTGTGGCTTTTATGCTGTAGCAGGATGGTACCTGCAGCACTGAGTGGGAACTGTAGGAATACTGATGGGAGCAGGAACTGGTTGTCAGCAGCAAGGTGAGTCTGGAAGTACTTTGCTCTTACAAAGAACTATTTTGAAGGGTCTGTTATCTCATGGCTCAATTAAAGAAGCAGCTTGAATAACCTGCTGGAGCGAGGCCAGAGGAGGCCACAGAGCTGCTGCGAGGGCTGGAGCAGCTCTCCTCTGGAGCCAGGCTGAGAGAGCTGGGCTGGGTCAGCTGGAGAAGAGAAGGCTCCTGAAGGGGACACCTTAGAGCAGCTCCAGTGCCCAAAAGGGGCTGCAGGAAACCTGGAGAGGGGCTTTGGACAAGGGCCTGTAGGGACAGGACAAGGGGAATGGCTTTAACCTGCCAGAGGGGAGATTGAGATGAGCTCTTGGGCAGAAGAACCCTACCCATTCTATGATGTGGGCCATGCCCATCCCCTGTCTCTCAGCTGGAGGAGGTGACCTGTTGGCCTGGGCTTCATCTTGGCTGCACCCATGGGAAGATGCTCCTCCAGCTGCTCCCCGACCCTCTCCATGCTCACCACAGTGCTGCTTCTTCCCTGCAGGTGAAGAGTAACAGGGACAAGAGGTCTCAAATAGATTCAACATTACATCTTCTGGGTTTTTTTCTCATTGTTTTTTAACAGCTTTAGTGAAATGGCTGTTGCTGTGGAAGAGAGCTTGTGGGAAATAGGTTTCTCTAATACGGCTGGTGAACAAAACCCAAACAAAAGCTGTAGAGAGATTCCAGAATGGGAACCTTTCAGCTGGAAGGGAATCCTGGGGCTGCTGCAGCCGGAGCCTTCATGCAGCTCCTGATGTGGCACCTTTCCACCTGAGAGAGGCAAGTGTCCCATGGGAGCCACCTGCTCCATGTGGAAAGCAAGTTCCAGGACTGAGTTCTCAGCACTTTTCCAAGAGTGAGTCAACGTTCATGCCCTCGACACCTGTATTTTTACATCACCAACCACAATATCCCATTGGATCAAGATCAAGGCCTTAGTCCTGCTTTTCAAGGTGTGTAATGGTCTGGGCTATGGATTTCTGACAGCCAAAAGCTTCCAGCCTGAATTAAGCAGCACAGCATCGCTGGCAGTGGGGGTGGTAAAATGTGTCCATGCAGGACATGGACCTTCCCCTGCACTGCAGCAAGAGTCTGGGGGGCGCCCAGGAGCAGGGGGGTGCCATGGACACTGCTCCATCCTTCTGAGTGCCGCAGGGAGCCTCGGGACCAGCTTCTCCTAAAGAAAGATCATAGTAATGACTCAAAAAACAAGTTCAGGACAGATCCTCTTTTCCGTCTCACCCCAACAGTGCTTTTTCCTGACAATCCCAGGCCAGACCTAAGCCACAGGAGCTCAGCTCTCCCTTGGATGTGCTGCTCCACCAGCAGCATGGAGAGGAAAAGCTCCACGTGTCACATGGCTTTGAGCACGGTTGGAACAGGCTGTGGCCACTGCTGCCGTTTAAAGCCACCCTGGGGGATGCTCACATTGTGCCGTGGGATGATGGGCTGGGATCGTGCTCTGTGTCAGTGGTAGTTTTATGGCAGTGTTGGAGCCTGTGTTCCGCAGCCTCCCTGTGCCACCACTCTGGAGCAGGTGGGCTGGAGCCTGCAGCGGCTTTCCCATGCTCCAGCTTTTCCCTGGATACTTTAACAGCATTTGTGGTGTGCTCTGTGGGACTGGAACAGGACGTGGGGCAGTTGTTAATCACTTACATGCAGCTGTGGGAGGCAGTGTCCTCGCAGGTGTGCCATGTGCCTCCAACAGAAACTCTGCTTATTCTGCAGTATAACCAGAATTCCGGATGTGAGATGACAACAATCCGCAGGGATCACCCAGATCTGGAGCTAATGTCCTTCTTGCACACCTCATCGGGGCTGCATCCAGGTACTGTAGCAGGATGAAGGACTTACTTGAATCTAGACCTCTCCTGAGTTAGTTGTTTGAGCTCTCTTCATTTCTCTGGGTGTTTCCACTGTCAGTAAATACGGGGTTTGTGCCATAGTTCATAGTTAATTTTATCCTTAGAAATTTTTCCCTTTTTTCTTAGCATTTAGATTTTTTTCTCTTGAATATTCTATTAATTTAACAAGTCAAAATTACAGCTGAACCAGAGATTCCGCAGAATCCACTCTGTGTTGTGCAGAGTTTATGCATCTCTGCACAACATAACTGGATGTATCCCATTAGGCAGTAGAAGTGAACACCTCGTGTCTTCTCCGTGACAATGACTTAGTGCAGCTCTGCTGCCTGCTCTGAGCACCACCAGCGCTGTGGGAACAGTGTTTAGTTACGGCTGCATCTGGAAAGGTTTGGAGTTCGACCACCCTCTCTCCCGTATCATCTTTCCTACTGTCTGCTCACAGCCCTGAACCTGGAGCCGTCAACCCTCGTGGTCGGGTAACGCAGCCCTGGCAGAAGAACGCAGGTTCTCGTCTGCGGGATTTCTGGTATCAGCGCAACGGAGCAGATGAACCCCATGATCTCGCAGGTCTTTCCTGTCTAAACACGATGCCTCTGATGAGTTTTGCATGTGTCTGCACTCTTCACCCTGCTCGTCTGCGCTGCAGCTGCTCCTCGGCGGTGGTGCGGGGGGAGAGGATCGAGACGAGGCGCTTGGAGCGCTCAGCACACGCGCTGCGGACTCCAAGTCCCCCAGGCTGGTTTGGCAGGCGATAGGCAAAGACATCCTGCGGCTCCTCCCCGGCTTGTGGGCACCCCTCGGTCTCGGCACATGCTCCTGGCTGACTCGCAAACCCTTGTCACACTTGACAGCAGATGCCACGAGACTCAGGCTGTGAGAGGCAAAGTCCAAACCACCAGCACTTGGATTGAAACACAAACATTTCCCCCTGGAACAGGGCTGCGCTGAGGACAGGACGTGTGGGGACGTGGCCAGCGGGGTGTTGCCCCCAGCCTCTGCTTCCCCTTGGGCGGGAGAGAAAACAGCTCTTGTGTGTGGAGCTCAGGTTTAGAGAGGTGCAGGTGTAGGTGGGCAGGTAGAGCCTGGTGCATGGTCTGGTTGTGAGCTGCTGGGGACCCTTCGTACTCCTGCATCCCCATCCTGCTGCTCCTCAGCACAGTCCCCCACCCCTCTTTGCAGCTCCCCTCCATTTATCCTGGCCTGCAGACAAGGGGGTGCAGATGGGGCACGGGGGTGGGACGAGCAGGGTGAGGAGCAGCAGCCCCGTGCTCTGCCACAGCCGGCAGTGGCAGGGGAAGTTTGCTTTGCAGAGATGCGGCCTCTGTCCTGGTTGCACCAATTTCTTAGAGAAACCAACGTGGATGCTGCTCAGGACCTCCTGGATGAAGGCAGCAATGGACAGCCATGGCGACCGGTGGGGGCCAGCCTTTTGCCTTACGAGCTAAACCTAACCTGTGGGGCACCCATCCAGTGGTCCCAGGGCATTGGACAGAGATGGATGTACAACAACGGGACCCTAAGATTCAAAGCCCATCACTGATTGCCTCTGTGCTGTGATGATTGGCTTTGTGAGCATGGGGATCAGCCTCCATGGAGCCTGTTCATCACTGGGGACCTCATTTCACGTGCTGGGCCTCAGCTGTAGCTGTGAAGACAGCGAGATGTGAGACTTGCTTACACTGTGCTGTTGGGGTCTGTTTGCAGAAAGAAGTGAGGGGTTGTGCTTAGCAAGGGAAGGGTGGAGAAAGCTCTTGCCTCCCGGAATGATGGTGCTGGTGACGGATGTGACAGGGGAACGGTTGACAGTGCATCCCTGTGCTCTGTATTAGAGCTTGTGCTCTGGGCTGTGTGCAGCTTTACTGGGACGAGTCTCCTCCCCGCGTGCCCACATCTTACTTGGGAAGTGGAGGGTCAGCAGGAGCCAGTGGAGGGGCAGCAGCAGAGGGAGGGGACTCGTCAGCGCTCCTCTGCCCCATCACTTGGCTCTAGGATGTGGTACCTGCTGGCAAGGGAGCCCAGCCCGGCTCGGGGCACTCTGGTGCACGTCCCATGGGAGCCTGGGCTGTGTCAGGTAACCCCTGCATGGACAAGCTGCCTTCAGCTGAAGCCAAGGGCATGGCTCTGCCCAGAAGCATGTGTCTCACCACCTTGGTGCTTGAGGTGTCCATGGGGGGCGGGCAGCAGCTGTGCAGGCCAGGCAGAGCTGGGCCTCTCCATGATGGAGCCAATGGGGGATGTGTTCAACAGGAGCTGAGCCATCGCACCCTCCTCTGCTTGGCTGTGATGATGGGAAGCTGCTGGACACCAAACCCTCCCCCACAATCATCTTCTGCCTGCACATGACTTGAGTGATGCTCCACAGCACCTCGAAGCCCCCAGAGACTGCATGCTGCCATAGACATGGAATCACAGAGTGGTTTGGGTTGGAAGGGACCTTAAAGCTCCTCCAGCTCCAACCCCTGCCATGGGCAGGGACACCTTCCACTAGAGCAGGTTGCTCCAAGCCTCTGTGTCCAACCTGGCCTTCAACACTGCCAGGGAACGGGGTGGATACAAATGACTATGAAGCACTGGAGGGCAGTGAAGAGACAACCTTCTCTTCAATGACAGCTCCTGCTTCTGCCCAGTTGAAGGATGTGCTTTGGAAGAGAAGTCCAGACCAAAAGCCAAAGGTCTTGGGAGCCACCTGAGCGCAGCCACCTCTGTGTCACCACTCCAGAGAGCCCCTGTCAAGGACAGACGATGCTCCGCTCGCTAATCGCATTTCAGGACATATAATCCTTACTTCACACTTTTTCCCAGACAATATCTTTCCATATAATCTTA
>NW_009920584.1:1110-15130 GCF_000696875.1 Nestor notabilis | reverse complement strand
TAACAAATAGGCAGCCCTGAGAATAACTTCACACTTAATCGCTTGTGCCAAGAATCTCACCACTTGGCCCTTCTTTGGGTGTTTTCCCTCCAATCCATCTGCACAAACAGAAGTGGGCCAGTTCTGTGCCTCAGGAATGAGGAGATAAAAAGGCAATCATTTATTTTTCCACCAAAGCAAGAAGTATTTTATAGAATTTGCTCAAGTTTTTGTTTCAGGAAGTTTCATCATGTCTCCAGGAAAAAAAAAAAAAAGGCAAAAAAGCTCCTAATTGGCCTCAGATTTTTCTGAAACTCCCTTTTCATTTTTGTAATCTGAGGAGCTCCAGGTCAGCTCCAGGTCACTGCAGTTAGTGTTGCTTTAGTGCACCTCTGTGGATACCTCGTTTCTGCAGCAGTTTTCCCTTTGAAAGCAGCCCCAGCCTGCTGCTGTAGCAGCCTCTTTCCTTGGCAACCATTTGCATTCCTTTAGCATATGGAAATATTTTTTAAAACACATACCAGTGTTTGCTGCTATAGGTGAAATTCTGCTTCAGAAACAGGGCAAATGCTCCTGAGCTGTCTGACTGCTGTAAAAACCCAGTATAAATCCCTCTGCTTTGGACAGAAAGTTGCCATTTCCCATTATCTGGGCTTGAATCTTCATATCAAAATAAAATGCTGGTGATTATCAAATTAATAATAATGTTTTGCTTGGGAAAGATGTGATTTTACCACCCTCCCAAGACTTCCTGCTGTCTTGACGTGTTGGTTTACACAGCTTCAGCTGGTGAGTTCTGTCCAGCCTGGGCTTAGCTTGATCTGTCTGATCTACCTCAGCAAAGCTGTGAACTCCAAATCTTTCACCTCAGAAAACATTGTGATGTGGTGGTGTGATAGGACAAGGGATGATGGTTTTTAACTACAAGAGGGGAGATTCAGGCTGGATTTGAGGAAAAAATTCTTCACAGTGAGGGTGGAGAAACACTGGCACAGGCTACCCAGAGAGCTGGTGGATGCTCCATCCCTGGAGGCACTCAAGGCCAGGCTGGATGTGGTTCTGGGCAGCCTGATGTAGTTGAAAGGGTCCCTGTTCATTGCAGGGGGTTGGACTAGATGAGCTTTGAAGGTCCTTTCCAACCCAAACTATTCTGTGATCTTGAAAACGGAGCAAATGCTGACTGAGTCTGTGTGTGCTGTAGAAACATGGGGAGGGGGGGTTAAAACAAAACTGTGTACCTGAATAACCAGATCTTTAGGAATAGATAAGGCCAGAAAGAACGGGAGAAATGAGGTACTATCCCCATTCATAGCTAAGGAGCTGTAGCACAGAGGAAAAGAGTGGTTTACATCTTGGATAACATCTGTGGCTAGATCAGTGCATCCCCCTGTGCCAGCACTGCCTACAGCAAGGCTCTCCTTTGGATGGCATCGCCTTAGGCTGGAGTTACTGGGTGTTTCAGCTGCATATTTGAAGCAAAGAGGATGCCCCCATCTAGTTTAGTCTCTTCATGCTGCTGGTGTCAAAATCTGGCAAAACTTGCAAATTCACAAATGAAAAGCCCAAATACCAGCGAAAATTGGAAGGGAGCCCGGTCAGGCACAGTGAGGGAGAAGATGCCTCCACAAAGATGGGCTTCCTGGTCCCATACATAAAACAACCTTTTAAACTTTCTGATAATGCTGAGGAAAGACAAAGTGGCTCTGAGAGAGAAGAGAGAAATGGAGAAGACCAGGCAGTGTGCTCCTTAGTCTGCCACAACAACAGCCATGGTGCCTCTTCTCAAGCATGGGGAAAGCTCAGTGGAAATACAGAGCAGCTCCCAAGTAACTGGTTAGTGTCACCATTGCAGACATCCACCCCGCCCCCCAGCCACTGGACTAGAGGCTGGGAGGGGACCTTAGAAGGTGGTGATGCTCTACCAGTTTAATTATAAGCAGGACTTGGAAACAGATTGGTGTGCACGTGGTTGTGTTCCCATAGGAGATTTTAGGGTTTTGGGCAAGCCTGTGGTTAAGCAGCACATGAGGTTGGATCCAGCATGGAGGCGTCTGTGTATGTATTTATGACAAAAGGAGAGCCTGGGCTGCAGTTTGAATCTCTGGCTGGAGATGCGCTGGTCCTCACCTCTTCCCAGGTCTGATTCTGGGTCACACCAGCTGCCGAGTGCCCACGACCAGTGATGTCTCAGGAGAAAGCTGTTCTGGCCTGAAAGGCTCAAGAGAGCTTGAACTCTGCTTTGCTGAAGATCGCGTTTCAGCAAACGGAAAGGCCATAAATGCCTGCACTGGTTGCTTGACAGGGGTTGGAAAGAAAATTGGAACAAAAGGAGAAAAATCGTCTATTCAGGGCAGGAGCAGCAACAAAAGCAATACCAAGTTCAGCCCTGCATGACCAGCAAGGCAAATAGAGATGCTGAAGGATGAATTCTCTTTCAAAGCCACGCTTTCTGGCCTGGTTCGCTGTGGAGAGGGACTGCAGCAGGAGGGGTGAGGATAAGCAGAACTCATCTGCACCCTGTGATGAGCACGGTAATGCTGTCACATGTGAGCATGTGCTGGCTCATGCGTCCTCCTCGTAGCACCTCATGATGTGAAGTTACTTTGGGAGATTTCAGTGAGCAGAACGTGGGCCTTCCAGACCAGAGGGAGGAGAGGAAGCACCCATCCCGCTCTACTGCTGTTCTGTTCTATTCTTCTGTTACTGGGCAAGAAAACGGACAAGATGCCCTCTTGAGTGTTCCTCTCAGTGTATGTGCTGGGGTATGTGCACTCCCTAACAGTGGCTATTTGCGGTTTTGAGTCCCCATATGCAAACTGGTTTTTTGCTTGTACTGTATTTGCCTTTTCTGTAGTGCCCCTTCTGCATATTTACGTATCTGAGGTCTTTGTACTCTGCATAATCCTTGGGGAAATTATTAAACCTGCAGGTATTTGCACTAGAAATGTTGCATTTTTGATCTGATGGGGCCCTGTTTAACACAACCACAGGATGTAAAGGTGTGAACTAAATGCCCTACATTGCTCAGTGACGTGTTGTTGCAATGACAAGTGATACCATCAGCACAGCGGAGACCTGCCTGGGCTGGTTACTGCTTTGGTTGTTTTTTTCCCCTGTGGTTCCTTTGGATTCCCTGTGGTTGTTTTGGAGTGCATAGTTATTTTGCATGGACGCAAGAGGGAAAGCAAATGTGGATACTGTATTTGGCTATTTAACCTTAGAGCAGCCTCATTTCTTGGGGAAGATGCCTCAGAGCAGACCTTCCCTATGATTTCCTCTCTTCTGTGTTGTATTTTGCTTATTTTCCAGTTACTGTTAATCTGGAATGTACCTGTCTCAGTAATAGTGGGTTTGGGTTCTCAGTGTGCTTTGGTAACTTTCTAAAGCCTTTTACTAAGTCTGGCTTTGTTAGATTATTTCCTTGGCATAAACTCTGCCATGACACCATTTGAGACAGCAGGGAAAGCAGTGGGGGCTCCAGCCATGGGAAAGAGCTGGAGCTGGGGCTGAGTTTCCAGTAGGATGAGGGCTGGAGCTCCCCTCATTCCAAGCTGTGGGCTCTGGTTCAGTTCAGATACTCATCTGCTTCTTCATGACTTCACATGAATCATTTCACTTGGCCACAACAGGACCTTGATCTTGCTAAGGGGCTCTTATTCCACAACCATATACAAAGGAAAACTTCGTAGCTATTATCCCAGGGCTTAAGTTCTCTCTCTCACGACCAGACACATGGCCTAATATCTGCTGGCAAGCTGGGAATACAAAATGAAACACCGTTGTATGTGATCTGTTTACAGCTGTATATGTGCTGGTGCTGATCCATCTGTGTTTCAGGCTATGTGCCTTTTGGGGTATGGTGGGAGGAAAGCCCACTTAGAAAGCAAGCTTGCAGAGCAGTGTGTTTTTACTGATATGGATAAGATCTTTTGCCCTCAAGGTCTCATTTTCTCCTGTATCTGATGAGCACTGTGAGACAATAGCAAGCCTGAAGCTAGGTTATTAGCTTTGAATGGTTAGTTGCAACAGAGTTGAGCCCTCACGTAGGGAGCTGGTTAGCTGCTGGGGTTTCAAAGGGGCTCTGTATGCCTGGTATCGCATGCTTTAGAAAACCTAAGCCATGTATGGGGCTGAACTTCAGCAAAGCTTTTGGAAATCGTGCTCCATTTGAGGCTGCTGAGAGGTCTGAACCCTGCATGGTGATAAAGCCAAGTGTCCTTCCAGGGACCATGAGCCCTTCATACCAAGCTGGTTTTCTGGTGAGCATACTGCGGTTTGCTTCCACCTTCTGCTTCATCCCCACCATGTTTTGCCATATTAAGCAAATAATAGAACTGGTAAAGATGCCAGTAACAAATTCCATATTTTTTTGTGTTGATGAGTTTCCTGCAAATCCCCATTTCTGAGAGTCTGTTAGTCAGAGCTGGCTGAACACTGCTTGCAAATGTATTGCAGCTTGCAGAGGGTCGGTGAGTTATTTGCCGTGACCGGCCTTTGGCTATTTACTGCGAGCTCTGCAGCGTGAGTGATTAATCATGTATGTTGGGTGCTTTTGTGTTGTTTTGCTTTTTCACTCCATGTCTGGATAACTGAAACAAGAGGAGTGAAATGAGGAAATTCAAGTTGCCACATAAAGACTTCCAGCGTGACTGCTAGAGCCAACACACATTCATGTGAGGGCTGGCGAGACTTCCACTTCTTCCACTACCTCTGTGACATTTTGGCAATTCCTGAGCCCATTGCTGAGCTTTTAACTTGTCCCATGTGACAAAACCCAAATATGCCGGGCCATGCTCCTTCTCAGTTACTGCAGTGATACAACAGGCATCCGGATGATATTCCTCCTTAAGGAAAATCAACATTATTTTTGTGCAGGAACCTCGTGGACTGGATATGTGTCCTTTTCACTCAGCCAGCGCTGTGCTGTGGTGGGAGAAGAGCATCAGCATCCACGTGAACAAGAAGGCCATCAGAATTCAAGGTAAATGAGGACACGATGCTAAGGCAAGTTCCATTTTAGCTTGTTCTGAGAAGTTCAAGGTCACGTGTGCCAAAGGTGCCAAGGTCACCAGTGGCTTTAGTTCTCCATCTTTGAGGTGAGTTCAGCACGTATCCAGCCTGATTCCCAGTAATGAAATCCCCAGTGGGAACAGGATCAAGCTGGTTAGGGAGTGTCTGTGGTTGTATATGGGCTGACAGCATGAGGACTCTACTGCTTGTCCCAGTCACATACAGGCTGGTGCCTGCTCTGCCTTGGCTCGGTTTGACTGAGCAGAGTGGCTTGTGAAATGGGAAGATTTGGGCACTAGGTAGGGACTACTCTGAACTGAAATGTTCCTTGTGCATACAATATGAAAACTACTGATTTAAAGCATGGATGCAGTGGCCTCAAGCCCACAGCTGGGTAAAACTAGCAGGCATATGCAGCTGAAGTTGCTGTTGCTCTCTTTGGATTTATATTCCCTGTATAATCAGGTTTTATTACCTGTGTGTATAACTGTTCATTACCTAGCTCCTTCTTAGCAGCGTCACAGAACCTATGGTTGTAAATAGTTTGTAAGCACCTTCAAAAAAGAACCGAACCTCTTCCAATGCATACCCTCCAGCTTTGCTAAGGGATAAAGATTCCCTGCCTCCTGGAGGAGATTGGGGGGGTTTTGTCTTCCTTTTAAACTCATAGGCAAAGATATTGAAAAATGTCATATGATTTTGGAAACCATAGTGGTTGAAGATTTACTGCAGAGGCACCATTAAACTATCTTGCAAGCCAAGGTATTGCATCGCAAGCAGCTCAGGTCATACCCCAACATCAGATGTTTCAAATGATTAGTTGTTTTTGACATTTTCACTTATGGTATCTTCTATTACGTTCTTATACTTTCATTCACAGAATAAAAACCTCTGATCCTGGGCAGCAGGTACAAGAGAAAAGACAGAAAGAGACAGCCAGTGCTTTGGCAAGCCTGGAGCCCACATTCGAGGCAAAAAGAGAGTAAGAAAGGGAGCAGAGAAGCTGGCACATGCAAGTTCTTTTAATTGCCCTGGTAGTTCTTCAGGTACATTCAATTTATACAGGGACCTTTGACCACATTTGTAATCTAGGCTGGTTTGTTGCATGCTTTCATTGCACAGCTGTTATTATATGTGGGTTGATTTTATGCTTCCTTCTTTCTAAAACTTGTAATGCTCTGTCTTGACTTTTGAGTGGTCAGGAAGATTTAGACTCCTTGTCTGGGTTTTTTCCTTGATAGGGAGGACGAGTGGTGTTTATGTCAAAATCTCTCTTATTCATAAGTTATTTACACCCTTGGGCAGGATTTGGATGGCAAAGCTGACGCTAATAGCAGGTGGAGATCTATTTTGAGAGCTACAGCAAGATCAGCACTGTCTCTCAGCATCTCCAGCCAACAGCAGTCGATTCTCTGCCCAAAGCATCCCATGACACTGCGATTCAGAGTCCTAACTCTTCGGCAGCACAAAACGGGGCCCCACCGCAGAGAACATGAGCTTGGCACGCCACTTGGAAATGATTTCTCTCCCGTGTATCCAGCCACCTGGCTCGGCTGTCGATGAAGTAGGTTGCTCTCTTCGCTTGTTTTTGGTGCCAATCCAAGTGGGGTCGTTTGGCTGACAAAGTGAATGAAGGGGTCCATGTTTGCTTATTGCACTTGATAGGAATGGCTGGTGTTGTGGCAGGCCAGGCACATCTGCCCTTCACCAATGAAGGCACTCACTCACTTGTAAAGAGCATGTGAGTGCAGATTAACACACCCAAATGTCCTGTCCCTGCAGCATGCCTCTTTGGGAGCTTTCTAATAAAGCTGCCTTCAAGCTTTTACAGGGAAATACAGAATTCCAAAGGAAGCAGAAAATCTTAGATTTTCCTTCAAAATGAAGTAGAACTTCCTAGCTTACTGATATCTTTTTGGCTAGTACCGCTCCAGTGCATTATCATGTTGGCTTCTGCACATCCATTGCCATTGTTAGACCTGATATCATCAAGAACACAAGCCCTTCCTTTGGGAAATGGGCTCTCTTTGTTAACTTGCTTTCTCCCTTTTGGCTTGGTTGTGAAACATATCATAAAATCACACACACAAACAAGTTCTTTTAAAAATTCATTTGTTGCCTAAGGAAAGGAGTTCAGTGGTACCGCTGAGGGAATTGAAGGGGCACATAGCTGTGAAAATAGACTGTGACTATTTTAAGCAGCTAGTGAAATGTGAATGTTTACCAGGATGAACCATTTTATAGTGCTTTAGTTTCTCCAGTCTGGCCTCAAAGACAACCAGAAATAGAGCAAAATATGAAATTGTAAATATATTCTCTAGGTAAGCATAAAGAATAAAACTGGCCAGATGAAATCTGGCACCTCCAAGGAATATATTCTATTCCTTGTCTAATTCCAATGATTTGTATTAAGCAAAGTTCCTTATTTTGGGGATTGCACAACTTTTGTCGTGTTACTTGCAATTACCTTTTACTGCCTAGACAAACTGTCAGAGCACTAACCTGAGGTTTTCCATGTAATGTTCCAGATGCACGTCCACCTTGAAAGGCCCATAATTCAGCTTATTTATAGCAGAATAAAAAACAATGCCTCCAAATAGAAGTCAAAGTTTAGAGGGATTGGCTAGTACAGGATTTTAAAGCCTAGTTCTCAGCAGGTTATAGGGCTGGAGAGAAGCCATAATAGGATATTGAAATGTTTTTCCTTTTTAGACTTGGCAATAAATTCCTTGACATCCCGTTATAATTTTATGAGCTGGTTGAGATTGTCGTATTCCATTAGCTCCTGACAAGCCTCCATGCAGGGAGGAGCACAAGCCTGTGTTTGTTGGTCACCTATGTGAAATGCTAGAGAAATGCAGGTAGGGTTTTCAATTCACCTGCTCTGTAGAAAGACATAACCAAAGCACCCTACAAACTGGCCAGCTGGTGGGGCATCTTAGTGTCACAGGGCATTGAATTCAAATGCATTGAATTTCAAAGCATTGTCTCAGATGCTTTGAAAGCTTGGTCTGAACCTTGCCACTGTCAGTTTGCACATGGGAACATGGGTGTGGAAACCAAAACCAAAGGAATGGGTGTGTGAGCAGGAGCTTGCTGTCCAGGATACCTCAGTTGTCCCATGGGTGGACTCCTATCACTTGATATTGCAGCCCATGGTGATCTGTAAACAGACCCATTGCAATATCCCACCTGTATGGACTGATTCTCCATCTGCTAGGTTCCAAAAGTGTTAGCAGTCCACCTCCTGCGCCTTCTCCGAGTATTTTATGTGCTTCCCTTCATGCAGAGTAAACAAGTAAATGGACTGCAGGGACTTTTGTATGTGGTAGTTATATACATAACAAAAATACAAATACAACCTGTCTGCTTCTTTTTCCCAATGAACTGCAAAATCAACACACACAAATATGTCTATATGAGCAGGGCAGAAAAACAGCTGGTTCATCAAATAAAAAGGGGCATGCTTGGCTCTGCTAGGCCAAGTGTTCAACTGCATCCCATGTATTTATAAAGTGAGAAAGTAGAGCATATTTGAAAATGCAGGTGGATAAATATTTCTGTCAGACCTGCTGGAGTATTTGAAGTCTCCCTCAAGCCGCTGCTCTGACTCACCACTTTCCAGGATGATGGGAATGCTGCCTGTGAGCAGCAGCTCCCCAGATCCTGGAGACAACCTCAGCCATAGCCATGGGGCAGCACTGCCTGAAGGGGGCTTTGCTCGAGGAGCCCTCGAGGACACCCCCAGGTCTGCCCTCTTCCTGGAGCATGATGGATGTGGGGCCAAGTGACGGCTGGGGTGGGAGCTTCCTTGAGATTGACTCTCTGGAGGTGCTTGGGGCAGATGTGGAGCTGACCGCTTGTTTCCTTGGCCTGCCATCCATGGAAGAAGGCTGCAGCTTAACTGCCAACATGGAAAAACTGTCTCAGCCTAAGTCTAAACTTCAAAGACAGTCGTTATATTTAATGTTACAAGCCCCCTAGTAATCCCGAGGAGGGAAAGCAGAGCAACAACGTTGGCACACGGACACAAACTGCTGACGCAGTGCAAATATTATATTAGATACTTCCCAGCTATGACTTCCTCTGGGGTGCTGTCACTGCTGCACATGGAAAAGTAAATCCTTTCATAATAAAACACATATACACACATACGCACACGCCCAAGCACACACCTGCACGGCCAGAACCCAGCAGTTGCAGAACGCAGGCTTCCTCTGTGAAGTGCATGTTAAGACCTCTGTCCCTTACAGAGCTAACCTGTGGTTTAGCTAAGGCACAGCCAGCCAACACAGGCTAATGTGCTTATACAAAATAGGTTTTCCAATATTTCATCTCCTTTTCAGTATTCAGATAGAGTGTGCATCACTAAACAGAATTATTAATAGTTTTTTCTCAGTTATAGCCTTTTTTTGTTAAATGGGCCTTCTATGTGGAAAATTTGACCAAGTCATGAAGAATTTTTGAGCCAGAAGGACAGAAAGAAGTATAAGGTTTGTGGCAGAATTTGAAATCATGGTGATGCTTAATAGCCAGAAGCTCCAAGGCCAGGGGAGCACTGTCAGACAAGCAGAATCAACTTTGTCTTCGAAGAACATCTGGCAGTTTTTGCGCCCAACTAAATTTTGCATAGAGGAAGAACAGGAGCCCAGAAGCTGGTTGTAATATTAATGCTATTCCACAGTTAAAAAACATTTTCAGCCACAACACTGGTGATGAACATTCTTGCCAGCACTAGAAGTGTTACAGTGACCAAGCTTTGGTGTCAGTTTTACTTTGGGAGCCCCGTGAGCATTGCCTGCCTCTGCCAGTTTGATGATTGCTCTACCATAATCCTGTTACTGAAAGACCAATCTTGACCTTTCTTCGTATTCCTGAGTGTAAAATGAAGCACTGCAAGCATGCAAATGTGTCCTGAAAGCCTGAAAAGAATCTTCAGCTTTGTACAAAAATAATATTGAAGACATGATCAGGCTTTATGGAAAACTATGGCACAGCTCCTGCTTCTTTCAGAAGGGGCTGGGCTGTGCCCATGGCATCTAGGCTACACAGTCTGTAAATTGCTCTAAATCAGACTGAACACTGACTTAGAGATTTGAGAATATTGTTTCTTTAGTTCACTGTGAAGGAGCACCCTAGTGCAAACAACATTCAGCTGGCATAAAGGAAGCCAGGAATTTTACCTTGTTATAAACGTGAGCTGAAGAAATCACCCCTGAGTGTCATACAATTAGAATTTCCTATCTTTGTGTTTATTTTCATTATACTGTTAGAACTTGCTAACTTTGGTAAACTCTGTAGAAGAGCTCATCCAACTTCATTGACTCTCAACAATGGCAAAATAACCCCTGACCTGGACCTGCTCCCACAAGTCCTGCCAGTTGTGCCTCGCCCTTGCTCATCATGACGCTGATGAAAGCCACTAGATGTCACTGCTATATTGTACTAATAAAGTTACAATAATATTTTTCTGGCAATAAATGTCCTGACTCATAAGGAAGCTGGGTTATAAAAGCCGGGGATAGTTTGGATTCCTTCCAGTTCAAAAACAAAACATAACTTTTTTTTTTTTCCTTTTTTAACTAAAAATATTGGATCCAAGTTCAAAACAGTCATTTAACAAATAACGTTGAGTTGTATTTTAAAAGCTAAAAGACTTTGAAGTTAATACCAGTAAAGAAACATGGTCTGTGGCTCTGTGGACTGAGCTGATGGGAAAGAATTATATCTGAAGGTCTACTGTGCTAAAGATGAGGCTTGACTAAATGCGGGGTTGGTGACATTTAGGAATACTCACATTCTCTTGCTCAACCAGAAAGCGAGGCAAAAGGCCAGTGAAATAATAGTAATAGCAGTAATAATATTGTATATTTATATGGTGCCTTTCATCTCCCAGGTCTCCTCGCTGCAGTGTCTAGCTGACTGCAGATACAATAATCACTTCACTCAGCACCACACAGGAACCACCCTTGGCAAGGCCATGGCAGCTGTCAAGCAGCACATCAGGAATTGCTGCTCTGGTTCGACACATCATGAGGGCATTTGTGCAGCAGGTAAAGTGTATTTTAATGGGCCAGCTCTGTATTTGCTTGTATTGATGGGGCTAATTCTGGCACTCTTATATCTGGAATGTTTTGGCTTTTTGTGTGTTTGAAGACTTTGGTTATTGAAAACTGGCAGGTGAGCTCAGCTTTTTAGCCCTTTCTGGGAAGAAATTTAATGTGTCTCAAATGGACACCTGATTATCCCTTCCTGATACCCAAGTGAATAATCACATTTTCCTTTTGATGTCACCTAGGCAAGAACCAGCCAGATCTGACTTATGCTGCTTTAGGTAATGAACATGCTGAATTCTTGGTGGCAGAAGATGTAGAGAATGTTTTAAACTCTAACAAGAAAATGCTCAGCCGAGGCAGGGACTGCCTCCTCTGTCAAGGGAAGCTCTTATTTTGAGATTGAGATGAGCTCTGAGGCAGAAGCTCTTCCCTGTGAGGGTGCTGAGGTGCTGGCACAGGGTGCCCAGAGAAGCTGTGGCTGCCCCATCCCTGGCAGTGTTGAAGGCCAGGTTGGACACAGGGGCTTGGAGCAACCTGCTCTAGTGGAAGGTGTCCCTGCCTGTGGCAGGGGGTTGGACCTAGAGAATCTTTATGGTCCCTTCCAACACAAACCAGTCTGGGATTCTATGAAAATGCAAGGTTCTTCTGCGATGGAAGGGGAGAGGAGGAGAGGGAGGTGAAACCTTTGCCTTTTGTCTACCAGTAAGTAGACAGAAGGCTTCTGGACATCTTCACACATTTTGGAATGGATGTGAGAACATGAAGAGGGCAGTCATTTCTGGCAGTGCAGGAGCCTGTCTCCACCCATTCTTGATTTTTTTTTTATCACAGTAGAATTAGCTGAAGTTAATGGT
Organism: Nestor notabilis; assembly: GCF_000696875.1. Lineage (NCBI taxonomy): Eukaryota > Metazoa > Chordata > Aves > Psittaciformes > Psittacidae > Nestor > Nestor notabilis. Next base: position 3,231 of record NW_009920584.1, on the reverse strand, counting down.
ATTTTACAGAGGAGCATTTTACACTGAGGGACCTCAGCACAGCTGCAGCCTGGACTGGAGCCCCAATCCCTGTGCCTGGGTGCGTCACGCTGCACAGTGTAAGGGGCTCTCATGGGCTTTTTGCTCACAGTAAACAGTGCTGTTCCGTGACTCCTTTGCCCCCAAAGATGGGGAAGAACCATTCTGTGTTACTGGATACATGTGATCACTGAGGGAAAGCAATGAGGTTCCCTCTCAGGACTTGAGTAGTTTTAGTCTGTGTCCTCTGTGTAATGTGGGTGGGCTACAGTGCAAAATGAGTGTAAACCATGCTCTAGGCTTTTGTCCACACAGGAGGAGCCAGTTAACTGACCTGGAACTAGCATCAAAGGTAGGTGAGGTGTTTTTTGAATTGGCTGGGGGTAGCCTGGCCACAATGCCTGAGAAAAAGCCCACTACCCATTAGCTTTGCAGGGAAAGTGCTTACTGTGTGCCTGCTCTTCTCCAGTGATGCTTCTCTTTTAATGTTAGTTAGGATAGTCGAAGTGGATAAATCTATGGTTTAGAAAGCACTTTGGGACTAATGGTGCTGTATCAATGTAGGCATCTATTAAATACCTGGTATCCAGTGACAAACTAATCCAAAATCACACACTGTAACTATAACTGGAGGGAAAGCTAGCTGGCCTCTCTCCTGATGGGTAGTGCTATAGAGTCTGTATATTCTAGGTCTAGGTAAACTCCCAGACGGAGAAGGAATGAGACGGAGAAACAAGGCAAAGGCAGGAATAACTCACTTCCCTGGCTCAGGTTACTGACAAAGGCATGAAAGCCTCAGCCTGTAGCATAAATTATGACCTATCAACTCAACCAGAGTCATAATAAGAAGGGAGGAATTAGATGAGTAAGGCAAGAGGGGAAAAGCAAATACTGTGAGTAATGGCAACAAGAGGTTAGTTCCCTAGAAGTTGTCTAACCACATTAGATAGCACAGCTTAGTGACTGAGTCTGAGCCCAGTGTCTAGAGAATAAATCAACTGGTTTTTTTGTTGTTGATAAAACATTTTCTTCACAGCAGATGGATTTAATATTTCCTCGATCCATACTGTTCAAGACTTGGAGTGGGGATCCTTTTCCAGGATTGCATTATTGATGGCTTTGTTTCCAAGGGATACAAACTCAGAGTTCTCCTAGGACTTGTTGCTATAAACTGTTAAGTGAGGATTTTTGTCTCTCTCTTCTTCATTTCCTCCCTCTGTTTGTTGACTGAATTGTTTGCTTCTGATCCACTTTGCTTCTCCAGGACCAGATAATTCCTCCCATTCTCACTTCTACTTGCTTCTCTCCCCTGCTCCTCCTTCACTGTCGCTTCCACACGTCTCAGTTGTTCCGGTTGTGGGGACTAGCCTAAATTCTTCCAGGCTGACAGTGGTAGCAGGCAGTGCACCCCTGAGCTCCCCTCACTCAATGTGGCAGCTCCCTCCACTCTCCAACTGTCACCAAAGTTACTCTTTGCCCAGGGCAGTACAAATGATGGAGCATTCCCAAAGCGCAGTGCAATGAAGCAGAATGGTTCTGAAGGGTGATGTTCCCTCAGCTGAATGGCAAAGCTTAAGTGCATTGTTATCTCATACAACACAAGGTATTATCATTCCTTTAAAGTAACCTTCATGGGTATTTTTCTGAAAGGTACCATAGAAACATAGAATCAAACAGGTTGGAAAAGATCTTCAAGATCATCAAGCCCAACCATTCCCCAGCAGGGCCAAGGCCATCACTAAACCATGGCACTGAGGGCCTCATCTACACAGTTTGTGAACACTTGCAGGGACAGTGACTCCAGCACTGCCCTGCGCAGCCTGCTCCAATGCCTGAGCACCCTCTGGGGAAGGAATTGTTCCTAATACTGAGTCTAAACCTCCCCTGGTGCAACTTGAGGCCGTTACCTCTTGTCCTCTCACTTGTCCCTTGGGAGCAGAGACCAGCCCCCTCCTGGCTCCATCCTCCTGTCAGGCAGTTGTAGAGAGCAATAAGGTCTCCCCTGAGTCTTCTCTTCTCCACACTAAACCCCCCAAGTCCCTCAGCCCCTCCTCACCACACTTGTGCTCCAGGCCCTGCACCAGCTCTGGTGCCCTTCTCTGG
>NW_009920584.1:0-912 GCF_000696875.1 Nestor notabilis | reverse complement strand
AGCAGCTTTCCAGCCACTCTTCCCCAAGTCTTGCTTGGGGTTGTTGTGGCCAAAGTGCAGGACCTGGCACTTTGCCTTCTTGAATTTCATACCACTGGCCACAGCCCTTTGATCCAGCCTGTACCTCCCAAAATAAGACTCTTTAACTAGGTTCTGTGCATAAACACATCCAGCTGCCACAAGATGATGTAAATTCAAAGGTATCAGTGGTATGAAGTGGTACATTGCCAACTTCTTCAGTTGTGTTGTGTGATCTGACCAGGGCTCTTGAATGGAAGAGATGTAATGCATCCACACTAATCCATCACCAAAATGCTTCTTCACATGTGAATTTTTATTCTGCCATACCTTATCTTTCAGCTTTGTCATACGGGGAGCCACAAACCCTTCCAGTCCCCTAAATACATTGCGAGGAGCTCTCCTGTATTGTCAGGCTGTCAATATGGTCTTCTTGCTGACAAGTTTAGTCTAACCAAATCTGAAATTTGACAGTCTGGGTCAAAGAAGGTTGTTTGGCAAGTCTGGATGGAGATGTATAGTAGACCAACCACTACAGAAAGCTAGCAGTATAGGGGAGCCACAAACCCTTCCAGTCCCCTAAATACATTGCGAGGAGCTCTCCTGTATTGTCAGGCTGTCAATATGGTCTTCTTGCTGACAAGTTTAGTCTAACCAAATCTGAAATTTGACAGTCTGGGTCAAAGAAGGTTGTTTGGCAAGTCTGGATGGAGATGTATAGTAGACCAACCACTACAGAAAGCTAGCAGTATACGTACATATATATGTGTGCATGTATATATGTATATATATGTATATATATATTTGTCATCAGAGAGACAATAGTTGCTGTAGGACATATATCATTCCCCTGCTGAGGCAAAGTTTGAATTATATTATTTTCATTTAAAAATA
>NW_009920583.1:0-26808 GCF_000696875.1 Nestor notabilis | reverse complement strand
AATATATATGATCTTTTTTTTCTGACACAGATCACAACACAACCATAATCCTGACATTATTCTAATGTTCAGCATTGGTTTTGACAACAACAACCAGATGTTTCTGCTTATCAGCAATGCAAAGCCTGGGCCAGCCTAAGAGTAAGTTTAAGAGGCCTGAGGGGCAGCAGGTTAGAACCATTGACACCTTCTTGTAAGGTAGTTGAGAAGATAACTGAAGCATACAAATACAGCTTAATCACTTTGAGCAGCCAAATGCCTTCACTGTCCCAGAAAGTGAATCCTGGATGTCCTCCTGTAACAGTCCTTTAGTGAGGTCAAATGTTAATGTACAAGGGAGAAGAATCTGACTTGCCGCAGCTGGAGCTCAGGGAGAGGTTCTAGCAACATCGATATTCATCAGAAGTCAACACCATTCATCGTTTCAAGTATTTATAGACTCCCAGGAGCTTTGTTTCTGAAAATGAGAGGAAAGACAAATGGCATGAGGATCACTGGTCCCAGTGCCTGCCCCTCTCGAATGCTGATTACAGCTGAAGAGCTCACCTGGAGCATGAGAGCAGACACTGCCTCAGTTCCATTCAGAATTAAAGCAGATTAAGCTAAAAGAATGGTGGCTTATTCAAACAGTGCCACTGTTGCCTCGTGAAAACGTGACATAGATGAAAACCTGCCTCCCATGGACTTGAGCACATCCTCTACTCATTGCAGGGTCCTTGGAAGAAGACCAAGGTGTGATGAACAGGCACAGAAAAGGACGGCACCGGTGGCAAGAACCAGCTGGAACAGTGAACTCCCTGAGCTTTCATAGGAGATGTGACGTCCAATAGAACCACCACATTTCAATATGCTGACACAAGCTCTGCTCATACACCAGATGTTCACCTGTGGAGACTGTGTTTGAAAACTAACACTGGTGAGATCGGATCAATGCAAATTACTGTGGAATATATAAAAGCACAGTTTAAAAGGCCTTATTGAGGCCCCTTTGTGATAGCGATAGAACCTGCTTCTGTCTCCATCAATCAGTTACCCTGCTTCCCAAATTCCAGCAAAGGACTAGGAGTACACCGCTACATGCTCAAATCACCATATGGAAAATAGTTGTAGTGCAGAAGAGAAGGGAACAATACAAATAAGCAACAACAGAGGCTGAAGAAGGGCTCTGTACAATATCCTCTCCTTGCTTATGCCACTGGCATCCTGATTTTAGCATGACACAAATCAAGTATAAAAAGTATGAGACTATCACATTGTTTCTTTCATGATAGGCAAGAACTCCTCGAATTAACGTTTCTAATCTTTCATGTTGAAGTAATTAATGAGTACATTTAGAGTCTCATCACTGTAATAAAGGATGAGTTAGGAAACCACGAGGATAAAAAAAACAATTTAGTATAAGAATTACTTTGACATTTTTATATTTCACTTTGATAATCATTAGGTTCTTTAATGTATATTACTATTTTTAGGGCTAGGTGGAATAGCTATTTTGATCATCAGGGTATTAATCATCTTACAGCACAGAAGCAATGAGAAGGCAGCAAGATGAGCACTCCCTAGCTTAGCCCACCAGACCACCTCACCAGAGGCAGTGGTGATGGGTGATTCCACAGTGCTACTGGGGGAAAGACCCCAGTGCTGACCACAGTCAGAGTTGAACATGGCCCCTCTGCAGTGCATGTTGTGCCCCTCGCTTCTTGACACCAGTCAGAACGCTTTGGAGGAGAGCTGCATTTAAGTCAGTTCTTTGCCTTATGCTTTCCCCTCCCTGCTTCTATTTACTTGAGCTACTGGATGTCAAAAGCAAAAAGAAAAAGGAGAAAGAAGACATAGACGCAGACACACACAACCCCCCTGTAAAAGTAAAGCATAACAGGTATTTACAAGGGGATGCACAAGTGAGAGCAACTAATCCAGTTTATGTTCATTTGGAGGTGACAAAATGCTTTGGACGTATTTTCCATCTCATATTCTCTTATACATAAAAATCATTAAAAAACCCTGTAGTGGTAACAAGAGTCATAGAATAGTTATGGTTGGAAAGGACCTTAAGATCATCTAGTTCCAATCCCCCATACTGAAAATGATTATTTTTTAGGAACAGAAGAAAACAAACCCATAACAAAAGTGTGCCCCAACCCTGCTCAGGAACTCATCTTCAGAGCTGCTTGAGTTTTCAGCTGTATTGATTCCTCCATGCCTGACAAATACAGCTGCTTTTCCTACTGTTCCAGGAGGAAGCACCTCAAGGCTCAATAGCCTGCAATTTTTAGGAGCAATCTATGCTTGCTGTCATATGCCACTAGGATGAAGTACAAAGACGGTTTATTCCCTGATTACAAGTGCAGACTCCTGGGATACTGGAGCAATGCACAGATGGTGTGACACTGAACAGAACAGCTCTGCCCAACTAACACTGTTCTGTGGACAGCAGCAGGACAACAGGGGAAGTGCCAAACCATAAAATCACAGCTCAAAAGTATGAGCTGAGAACTGATAATAAAACAGGGACTGAAGGCAAGAGTGTAAACCTGAGTGCCTGTGGGAACGACCCACATTGGAGAAGGACTGTATCCCATAGGAAGGGCCTGGCACAAGAGCAGGGGAGTCACCTGAGGAAGACCACAAGACCTAACACAACCGCTGGCTCCCAGCCAGCAGCAGATCTGCATCCAACAGCTCCTGTCAGCAACACATCTCAGTTTATAATGTTAAATGCTCTGCAAACAGAACTAATCCTCTCCCTCATGCAATATATGCTTATCCTCAGAGATGTTGAGCAACCGGCACAGTCACACCACAGATGCGAGACAAAGCAAAGTCCTGACCTTCACTGTCACTGCCCAGATAAGCGAAGCCAAGCACAAGGGACACACACACATCTTTTAAACTGGTGCATCGCTGCTGATTGAGGTCAGGCTCAGAGAGGTGAACTTCAGCCCCTGCAGAACACCAGCTAAATTAAATGGGAACATCTCAATAGCAGCAACTCAGGTTTCCCAAGTTAGAAACTCAACGGGAGAGACAAATCAGAGCCTGAAAGGAAGGGACTGTTGAATGATGCTTCATCTGGCGTGGGAGGCCCTTGGCTTGTTTCCCAAGCTGCTTTTTCCTCCACCTCCCTGGCCCAGACACCTTAAATGTTATGGAGATGCCCATCTGGCAATCAAGGAGCACCTTTAATCACCTTCAAGAGAAGTAATCCTTCTAAAGCTTGTCCTTCTGCTGGGAGGAGGGAGTGGGTTGTCAAAGGTCAATACAACAAACATTAAAGAGTGATAGAAAGGCAATGGGGAGATCACAGCTGTATTTGACAGCCTGGGAAGTGGCAAGGGAAGGGGGAGAGAATTAGGGCAGTTTTGTAGAGGTGTTTGTTCCAGAGGAAATATGAGGCCTATTATTTTGGGGAGAGAGAGTAGAAGGATCTCATATCCCACAGGGTGGGCCATAAGCTTTGTCAAGGGGGACAGACAGGTAGAGGAACAGAGTCAATCAGGCAGAAGGAAGCTCTGCCTGCACTGGAGGGAACTGCACAGTAAAATCTGTGCTTCCCAGTGCCCTCACCTGCTGGTGTCACTGCCTGCACCCAAAGAGGGTGGGATGAGAGCAGCAGACACCAATTCCTTCCTCTTCTGCCCAGCCATTGCCAGCATGGGCTCCCCCCACCATCGCACAGTGCCAGCCCAGGACATCCACTCAGTCACCACCTGCAGCAGTTCAGACCCCAGCACTGCTCCAAATTGCCCTCCACCTACACGCTGTGGGAACCTCAAGTCAGAGCATGTCGAAAGGAAGATTACACAAGGAAGCCAGCGCCAGGTTTCCAAGAGTCACAGTTTCACAAGGCAGGACGGTGGTGATCCATACCAGCACCTCCCCACAGCCACCAGCCTCTGTAAATTGGAACTAGATGATGTTGGAACTAGATGATGTTGGAACTAGATGATCTTATGGTGCTTTCCAACCGTAACTATTCTATGATTCTATGATTCTAAATGCAACAGCAACAACAGTGGAAGTGCAGCTTAGGGAAGTTTCTTGCTCAGACACTCTTAGGCTCGCACACCTTGGTTCTCAGTCCACTTACATAGAGCCTACATGTAGCTACACTTAGCAGGCACACTATGAGCAGCAGGCACAGAGAAGGCAAATCAATCACAGCAGGGGACTCAGCAGGGTGTAGTGGAAATAGGAGACAAAGTGAATTTCTCTGAAGACAGAATTCCTTGTACATACAGAATCCCCCTAATCTTGTATTCCAGATAAAACCAGGACTGCAACAAGTAATTTTTAACCAAGTTAAATAAAGAAAGGGCACTTCTGTCCTTCCAGTGGACAAAACAAAAAAGCTGCTAAACAATTCCAAACCTTGTGTATTACCAATGATTTCTATTTAGGAATCAGAGGTAAACTGTTCAGAATTTCACCACCATAGTATTTGGACTGTAATCTTTGTAAGAGTGACAAGTTATTTAAAGGAAAGCTAGGAAAAAATAACTATAGCTCAAAACCCCTCCAAACTCTGCTATCTCTAGATAAGAGACAGAGTCTTTTCTCCCTTATCCAGACACACCTGCAGCAGACACATACACAGCCAGCTTTAGGAACCGGATAACTCCTCCCCTGCACCACAACACACACACAAACATAGGTCACATTTACTGGTCCAAAAGGAAGTACAAGTAACCAAAAGATCAGTGATATTGGCTCTGCAAAATCAAGAACTGGTATTTTCTATCCCACTCTCCAGTTAAGAGGCATCAGTGCTACATCCCAAACGTTTGGGAACCCTGAGCACAGGCCTGCTCCTGGTTTTGCCATGCAAAGCAGCTCTCTTCAAGGGTGGATGCTATTTTCGGTGGCAGCACAGGAAGCCAGGGTGCTCAGCTCCAAAGTGTGAGCTCATGCACCATAATGGAGGTGAAGATGTTCCATCACCCACTCGCATAGCACACACTCGCTGTGTAGTCTCAATTAATAAAGGTCATTTAAGTTCTTACCCAGTTTCTTCATTTACTTGAATTACAACCTTGAGAACAGATCACACAGTGCTGCAAACCCCCACAAAAGTGGTTTGCTTCATTAGATCCACTGTCTATTTCTAGTTAAAACACTTGACCTTTCCTTCCTCTGCTGTTCCCACCTCTAAGGCACATCCAGGAATTTTTCCCTTGCCAGTGTTTGGGGGAGGCTTGACAAGATTTAGACGCAGAGAAATTCCAGTTCAGAGTTAAAAAAAAACAACTTATTTTTCAGTTTTCTTTTCTGCCACTATTTGAGATCTGTTGAAGGAAGGGAAACACTTCAAGTCGCTGTCAAAAGCCACTCCAAGGGGAAACACTGAGAATCTGAAGCTTTAAACAGTACAGTTATCTAGGGAAAAAAACTCTTTCGTGTCTTATTCTGGCATTTCAAGGCTTATTACAGACTACTCAGCTCCCTCTTTAGTCTCTCACTTGCCTCCCCAGTTCTTACACAGGGCAACCATCTGCTGGTGTTACTCAAAGAGAGTTTTCAGTGCTCAAAATGCAATTAAAATCCATGCTATGTGGAAAGCCGTCTACTAATACGATGATCAAGTGTTTTCCATGTTTAGAATAACTATAATAAGAACCACTCCTAGACTTATAAGTTAGAAAACCTCCACAGCTTTGCTGTTCATCCACTGCCTCAAGAGCTGCAGCCCAGATACACAGTGCCATAACTGTCAGTGACCACAACAAACCACTGCTTCAGCTAAGAGCGATTCAAGAAGCAACTGAGCATTTTCAACAGCAGCCTATAAAAGGGTCCTGGCATCACTGTATGATTAAATATCAGAGTATTTTCTGTAGATCTGTCTGATCTAGAGGGTAGATTTAAATCAGATCTTGGGCAGAAGCTCTTCCCTGTGAGGGTGCTGAGGCGCTGGCACAGGGTGCCCAGAGAAGCTGTGGCTGCCCCATCCCTGGCAGTGTTCAAGGCCATGTCGGACACAAGGGCTTGGAGCAACCTGCTCTGGTGGAAGGTGTCCCTGCCTGTGGCAGGGGTTGGAACTGGATGAGTTTTATGGTCTCTTCCAACCCAAACCATCCTATGATGCTAATCTAAGGACACAGATTACCCCTTCAGAATCTTGGTGAACAACATTTATGACAATAAAGATGTAAACACACCTTTTTGACTTTAATGCCACTGCTTCACTGTCTGTACTACCCTGACTCACTGGGCCTTTTTGACTTTAATGCCACTGCTTCACTGTACTACCCTGACTCACTGGAGAGTTTCAGGACAAGGTGTCTGTTCCCTGTTAGCTGGAGGGAAGATTGTTGTAGAGCATTCTAAGATGCCTTAGACCTGCATTAGTTGAGTTTCCATCAAAGCAAGGTTGAAATCTGGACAAACATAAGCAGATAGTCATTCAAATGCTATTTATGTAGCTTAAAACAACCGAAGACTCTCCCTGCAGTTCTAAATGTCTACTCTTGTCACTCAAGCAAATACATACTAAGTGTTAGTGCTTAACCCCCTGCAGTTCCTTGGCCTATAGAGAATCATCTAATCAGCTTGTGTAATCTGATGTCCATTTCTCCCAGGTCTTTATCAAGCCAAACCCCAACTGATACACCTCATTGCACCAGAATGTACATAATTCCCACAAGGTTCTTGACAGAGGCAACCCAGCAGAAATTGCAACATCATAAACAGGAAAAAGCTGTTTCAAACCTTTTCAGAGCAGCATCAGGAAGCTCTCCCCACAACTGGCCATTATCCAGGCCTCCAACTTCTTATTTCCAGTTTATAAATCATGCGTTAGTGAGACACGAGCCTGAGAGGTGCTGGCCAAAAGAGGACTTTGAGAATGAGAGATAACATCGCCCCAATACTTGGGAGAAGTGACAACCTGGGTGTTAGGATCAGAAAGTCCCCCCCACACCTGGCCATTATCCAGGCCTCCAACTTCTTATTTCCAGTTTATAAATCATGCGTTAGTGAGATACGAGCCTGAGAGGTGCTGGCCAAAAGAGGACTTTGAGAGATAACATTGCCCCAATACTTGGGAGAAGTGACAACCTGGGTGTTAGGATCACGTAACAGGTAGACTCCAAGCATAGAATACTTAAAAGATACTTTAAAGAGGGTTGAAGCAAGAAGCCATTCTACTTATTTAATTCAGTCACAGACCAAACTAAAAGAGACTAAAAGAAAAACTAATGTCAGACTCTGAATTCAAGGGTACTTCACTGGCTGTCGCAGGTTTTTGCTTCCCTACAGAAACACAAGCACTATGTTCACTTAAAATACTGCTCTTGCTCATAGCTATTTATTGTACATTTGAAGTGGAGAGTTTAAAGCTTAAAAGCTAATTGTATGGAGTGCTCAATGCTTGTGAAGTATCACTTAAAGCACTGGCAGCCTGGGCAAGGCTGACATAACGAACATCCGCAATTAGTACGGTTACAGATATGCAAGTGGTAATTATTGATCAATTACCTTGAACCTGCAAATCAAATCTGAATTTGAAATAAAACGCAATTAGTGCTCACTAGTAGTAAATTCAGGAAGGGATTTAGTGACTTGATTTGTTTCCTCCTTCACTTCAACACGGCTAGACAAGGTGAGATTTGCCCTTACCAGTTTCTCATCATAAAAAGCCTCTTGAATGCTTTAGCAGCTAAGTACCATTTCAGTTGCTTAGATCATGCAAACTCTGTAACGTATTACCTGCTATTAGCTGTCCACCCTCATCTCCCTTTTAGAACTGCTCAGATGAGTCTGGTTCATCCACTTCACCTCAGAGATTAAGGTTACTTCTACACTACTATTATGCCTAATCAAACTATAACCTCTGCCCTATTAAGAGGGAAACTTTCAGGCCACTCTTCAGGTCACTGCTGCAGAAGTTCTATTGGGTAGTTCTATGAGATCAGAAGAAGGAACTCCCCACAGTCCTGTAGCAAAACATCACCAGAAGCTCTGCAAGCGTCCTTGTCAAGTGAAAACGTTCTGCAGTACTGCTAGGCACTCACAGCAAAACCTTAAAGTCTCCAAGAGCTGTTAAATCTGAACACCAGCAGGATGCTGCTAACACTCTAGCTAGGTTTTACCGAGCATCTTTCAGCTATGTTGCAGTGAAACACTTCAACATCAGTGTTCAGGATCTCCTGGAGAATACAGCCGTTGTATGAAGCTGTTCTCAGTTTGAATGGACAGAGTTCTGCATACCAAAATAGAAGCACATTAGGTTTCTTGAGCAAGGCCCCAGATGTGGCAAGACAACTTGTTTCTTCATTTGAAAGATTACAGCACGCACAAGTCTCCAGACATTTTAGTATTGCTTGTGATAATGTAATTGAAGCACAATAAAATCTCAAGCATGTGATAACATAAACCACGAGGTCAGACACCACAGTGTTGTATGCATTGTTTATTGAACTTCAGATCCCATGGTACATCATAGATTAAATAGTTAAAAACTGTTTGTTTACTATCATACAACGTTCAGAAGAGTCTTTCAAAACATCTCTTTGGACAAAACTACACAGCTAAATTCAAGCACAACTCCCCCAGAGCAGAATGCTGGGGGTGAAAGAAAGCTTCAGAGTACTGACTGTACATAACACTACACAAAGCATGACAGCACACCAAGAGCTTGTTCTTTGCTGCAATACATGCTTCAAAAGAAATTCTATACAATGATTATTACCATCATGGGCAGGCACCTACTGCATTAGTGGAACAGATTACTCTCAGACCCTGCTCCTCCAAGACTTCATTACTCCACACAGGAGTGCAGACTTACAGTTCTGGGTTCTCTCATGTTTTACATTACAGAAACTGGATCTGAGACTAGTAGCTCCAGTCTCTTGAGCTTATGCTCTTCAGCTGTGACACACAAGGTGCCTACAACTCCAATTTTTCATCTGAAAGACATGGTATCACCTGAGGTCAAACAACTACAAATGTAACAGCAGCAATGTCTGAGATTACTTTGAAGTTTCAGACTGGTTGAGGTGAGAGACTAGTGCTAGAACTGCACTACTCAACACCACATCCTATTTGTGCCATCTTGCTTCAACTAAATAGACAAGTGAAACAAAATGCATCAAAAAAAGATAAATCAGTCAACTGTAAACTGTTGGCATGAATCATTCCATTAGACATTTGTCCTCTATCTCAGGCATTTGTACAAGACAGTGGAGCCTAGAAGCGTTAGCTTTACTTTGTGCAACTTAGGAATTTCCTTCAGGAAGAGTTCACTCATCTGACCCGATGAAGTGACCTCCCAACCTTGCGTGGCAGTCATCAGTTGTAGCTCACCTCACAGTAAGGTTCCGAGCTAGAACATCATAAAAGCACAGCAGTGCTGATTCCAAGCAAAGTCAGGATTTACAGTTCAAGATTTCCCTGCTGTGTTACTGTTTCCATCTGCACCACTATTTGCTGAGGAAGCCTCACAAAGGCACCGCTCCCCGCTGCACTACGTACAGTGGTACCGATGCAAGTGTTTGTTCTGCTGCAGAGCAGCTGTATTTGGACTTCCACAGAACCAAGTGTGCACAACATGAAAACACGTAAACCAGCAGGTTTAGCCTCAGCAGCCCCTTTGAGTGATGTCTTGTCCTGATGATTTTGTAATATCCATTGTAGTGAACACCTGTAAGACACCAAAAGAACAGCTTATTTATTGTTGCTCTGTATTATCACCCCCACAGCTATTGGTCTCCTGTTGTAAAGTAACAATACCAGATTTCTTAGAACTCTTACAATGGAAAACAACAAACTGCAGTTCACAACTAATATTTTCTATCACATGTCAATATCTTGTGGTTACAAGTTAAGCAAATACTAAATAAATCTCAAAATACAATGTAGTAATCTTCCTGTGCACTGAGGTAACTGTCATCAAAAGCAGGTTTTAAAATCAAGTTCTGCCCTCCCCCCCTCTTACCTCTGCACAAGTTGGATGGATACCAATTGTTTCATCAAGTAACTCTTTGGTGAGACCACATTTTATTGCAGCAGCAAAACCCTGGGTGACTTCACCAGCATTAGGTCCAAGAACATGAAATCCTATTACACGATTCTTTAAAGAGGCAAGAGCAAAACAGGAGTTAGTACTAGGTAAGGATGAACAAAAGCTCTAGTATGTAATCCCCACTACACTAAAAACAGATGTTGTAGAAGCCTGTTACAAGAAGTGAGTTACTCCAGATCATTTCCAGTGAGACTCCAATACAAGCAGAACTTTGAGCCTTTTTGCAGTCTTTGAGAAAGCATTAGGTGGGCTCATAATGAAGATGAGCTTGCTTCCTCCTAGCTTAAAAGCCATGCTATTTCATCCTGTCATTCCTTCTCTCCAAAGTAATTTTAAACACCAATCTTTGTTCTCTCAGACAGCATTGGCACTTTCGTGGCCAATAAAAAAGTTGCTGTTCTTCGCAACAACAAGAACCTGCTGATTACTAGAAATGCCCATTTCCCATCACTTTCCTAGGACCAAACACATGTTTTCCAAGTTTCTGCTAAATATACAGAACTCTGCCCTTTGCAAAGGGCACAAAACACAAGGTCCAGAAGTGTGAAGCAAGACACCAGATAGTAAAGTTACTCAAAACCCACTGGGAAATAAAACCATGGCAAATTTCTTCACAAACCTGTCTTTAAATAGGAACTCTAGATGAAGCTTCATAATGTATAAAGCTACCACTTGCTCAAACGGCTGTTACAGCAAAAACTCCCTCAAACAAAAACAATCAGCTCTCTCCAAACTGATTACACTGCTTAAAACAAATACTTCTGTTAACAGAATGGGAAAAGCTGGCCTCAGGCAGGCCAAATGAAAGATTAACTAGTCTTCTGGCTGGTCTGAAAGGAAATTTCCAGGCTACACTCAGCACACCCATTCCAGTCTGCTACTTACATTGTCGTGTTTATTGCAGATAATTTTTCCATAACAAGTATTGTTATCTCTGCCTGGTACTGTCCATTCAAGTGGCCAGAACAAACTGTGATAAACCTGGGAGGATGACAAGAGCATCAGAATTTGATGAATTCATTCAGACATAATTCTAATCTTTAATGTCTTTACAAACAGGTTGTTTGATATTTAACCCACCAGATTTCCATAACATACACTAGACAAGACTGATTTTTGTTCCCATAGCCCAAGCAGTCATCCCCCAAAACTCAGCAGAGGAGGATTTTACTCAAACCATGCACTTTAAATATTTGATCAAAACAGCAACAGCTATAAGACACAGTGTTTTAAGATCATACTTTCAGAAAGAGAAATGCTTCACTAGTACAAAATTAATACCTAGCTACTGTAAGTTTAAGCCTGTTCTTCAAAATAGTTAAAAGTAGAAGCTAAATAACACCACGTGTGTTTGAAAGATGCAAGGAGTTAAACAACAAGCATGCAAACAGTTTTAATGAAAGTCTTCAAAGAAGTGCAGAAGCCAGAAATTACCATAAAACAGGGAAGTTATGCATGATACTCTTATAGCCACAATAAAAGGTCAGGGAGAAATTAATTCCCAGTTCAAGTACAGCAAACAAGCAGAAATGAGACAAGTTGATCCTGAGTTTGGTACATTTAAGCAGTAAGTCTTTAATTCACAACCACAGAAAAAGCCACCTATAGTTTTGCAAGCTGAGTTTGGCCAGAAGTCAAATGCTTCTCTGCAGCATGCAATAGCTACGTACAATTCTAAAGTTATCAAGTCCAGTCCTGGATTTCTGGGAGTCCAACACCTTGTCAGCCAGATGACACCACTTCCACGATCACAGACCTGTCCAGCTAACCTTCTAATCTTGTTTTAACACCAGGTCTTGAGTGTACAACAGGAAGGCCCAAGAAAAACATTCTCAAGGTACAAGTTAACAAGCGTTTGATGCTCTCACCTCCAGGTTTTGTTTTCCATACTCTTCTATGGCTTTTTCTTCAGGTAACCCACAGCTGCCATACTCTAAAGGAGTAAATACTGTTGTTGGTACATTGATATAGTCACACTAAAATAAAGAACAAAATTCATATTTAGACTATGCAAGTTCTATGCAACACATAACAGGAAGAGTTGTTTGTTTGGGTTTTTTTACTGAACACTCGCAGGGCCCACAGACAAGTGAACAAATCAACTTGTGTTATTTGGTACTTTGATGCAAAAAGCATAGAAATAAGTTGAAATTGTATTCTTATAGCTTTACCTTTGTGGAACTACCACCATAAAGCCTGCGGGCTAGCAGTTTCCCTGCTTGAATGGCAACTGGAGTAAGTTCAAGCTTTCCTTCTAATATATCTCCAATAGCATAAACATAAGGCACGTTGGTTTGTTCTTCATCGTTCACAGGTACTTTCCCATTCCTTTAAAACAAACAGATAAGAGACTCAAGATCAGTATCAAAACCTTCTTCAGAGCTCAGCAAAACACAGAAGGAGAGGTTCTGCTACAAAGATTTTTATCCTGACTCCTGAGCGTGTTTTATTAAACATGCTTCGCCTTTTGTTACTTCAACTGCAACCTCTTCAGAGCATCAATTACCTCTGAGTGACACATGGCTGGAGTCAGTATTCAGTGGGCCAGTTTTGACATGAGCAAAAGTGCGTGTCTGATGACAATGAAGTTACTCAGACATCTGCGGACTTACGATCTTCTACTTGGTTATTATACAGCTTACAATGTATGTTTTCCCCTATGGGGAAAAAGGGCTGCAATATCACTCACATGTTTAAGTTGGCTTAGTAAGCTGCTAGCTGCTGCAACCTGATCTTAATTTTTCTCCTGAAAAACAGAATCCTGCCTCTTCTTTTGCGCCAGTTTTGCACTGACACGAGGAAGAAACCAGTTGAATCTGCAGGAACAAAGTAGTTTGCTCCCTCTTTAAGTGCCTAGATAAGCTTGCCATGAGCTGAATGTTTCATTTAGCAGAATATAGACTGTAGTTCCTAAGTAAATTAAGCAAATACATTAAATCTATTCCTTAAGCACATTGGTCAACAAGTAGGTATTAACTGAGAATAGTTCTTCACAAAATACATATTAAAGAAATGGAGTTCAATGGACAACTGTACTCAAATCTAGAGGAGAAGAAGTTTAAGGATTCATGTAACTGCCAGGTATAAGAGGATTTAAAAAGAATATAATAAAAGCATCAGGATTGGTACATACTGTTAAAGAGGTAAAAAAAAAAAAAAAAATCACCACATTCATGGGTTAAGGTAGTTGAGCAATACTCACTTCTCATTGATTTTGACACCAATTGTCTCTAAACCAATATTTCTGGTACATGCATCACGGCCAATGGCTATCAAAACCTAAAGAAGAAAATTGAATGCAGTAATTTTATGCAAGAAAAATAATAATTAGCATAACATTTCCTCTGGTATTTTTCTGAAAAGGAATGAAGCAGATTATTGAAGTGACTTTTCCAAACATTTTATGAAAGAGCCACCAACAGTTCAGGCTCCTCTGTCTGCAACTTGTTTCAGAGATGCAATAAACAGAACAAAAATGGAATTTATATGAACTAAATTCCAGGCACGCAAAGTCTCACCTATTCTGCTGACAGGGCTCAAGTGAAGATGAATACTGTATTTTCATGTATTTGTTTCTACCAGCTTTATGCAAACAACTTTTCAAGCAAGATTTCCCTTTCATTTTTTCCTGAACAACTTTTAAAGTATTTTAATACATTGTCATGTGCTTCTATGTTCAGTTATTTCAAATCCAGAAGTGCTTACAGTATTATATTCTTCTTCAAAGATTTCTGGTCCTCCCCCAGTAGACTTTGCTGTCACTTTCAGTCTTCCAGGCATGCCTTCCTCCAGCTGTTCAACCTGTGTAAATATGTGTAAGCTTAGAATGGCCTTAAGCAGCAAAGCTCACTTACACTGTCACTTCAAACCCTGACCTACTAATCCATCATTTAGAAGTAAGAAAAGCCTAATCTCATAAAACATTTATTCCTGTACACAACCAAAGCCTTCCCAGAGAGCATCTGACTGTGCTGTTTAAAGTAGTTTTGAATGGAGACAAGGAACCTGAAGCAAGCACTGACCTGAACAGGTACAAACTTCTTGATGAAATTCACGCCGTGTGTTTCCATGTAAGCACCTACTTTTTCTGCCATTTCTTGGTCAAAGCCCCGAAGGAGGATGGACCGCACCATCACTGTGACATCCAGACCTAGACCAGCAAGAAATCCTGCACACTCTAGAGCCACATAGGAAGCACCCACAACTAGAGTTTTGCCAGGGCAGTAAGGCAGGGAGAAGAGGTCATCACTAAAAAGAAAACAAGTGTAAATTACAAGGTTCTTTCAACACAAGCTTGTTTGTCTTTGCAAACACTAGAGCTGAGGAAGTTCAGGCTGTTTTGTCTTTCATCTCACCTTGTAATACAGTATTCTTTATCTCCAGGGATACCCGGATACCTGGGCCTTTCTCCTGTTGCCAGGACAAAAGTCTCTGCTGTGTGATAGGTTACTTGTCCTTTTCTGTTAGTTGCCTGTTTACAGGAACACACTTAATGAAGTCTTTACCATAGGAATAGGTTTTAACATAAAATATGTAATTCTTCCCTTAAATATTGTGGATATGTTAAGAATCAAGAACAAACAATTTCAACAAGAACTAATGCATTTAGAGAAGCCATGTAGGTCCTGAAGAACCACAGGTTTAAACAATAAACTATTGGACTTTTCTTACATTAGAGCACTTAAAATCATTTCCCCTCTGAATCCTGCCCATTTCAACTATTCATTTAGACTGAATGGTTTATAATTTTACTTTCAAGCTATAAAAAGCCACAACAAATTAGGCCCCTCCTGCCTCCCACTTCCAATAAAAGGCCAACACAATGCTGGTGACAGAATAACACAAATTAGTTCTTAGGCTAATGCAGAAATTAGAAGAAGTATCTAGTTACATGATTTCAGAGGGCTGAAACACAACCTTAAATGAATTCAAACTAATCTGACCTCTGGACCCCCACAGACTTGGGAAATTCCATCTTGCCAAAGCATCTCAACATATGACCTTCACTCTTGCTCTTTACTTTCCAACACAGATGAAGGGAAAATTCCCATTGAGTCACCGAGTAATTGAGGTTGGAAGGGAGCTCAGGAGGTCATCCAGTCCAACCTCCTGCTCAAAGTCTTCCTGTTCTCCTTCATTTACAGACTAAGGACACTTAAGCAGATGACTTGCATGCTTGGACACTAGAAGAGCTGGTAGGTGAGGCAAGTTGAGCATACTACTATCTCTCCAGTGCTGGTCACTTGGTTCGAAACACGTGTCATTCAGCCTTCATAAACTCATTCCGAAAACAGACAACTACACCCACTGAACCAGTTGTCTTCAATATGCTCTTCTTCTAAGTTAACCTTGGTACAACCTTGCCAGCACATGTTTTGTCTTGCAAAACTGACAGTTTAATTCTTACGCTGATACAGCATAAGGTTCCAGCAGCCTCTTACGCAAGTGCTTAATCTGAATTTTATTTCAGTAGTTTTTATGCTGTAGTATAAAGATTCCCTCAGTGGCAAAATCCTACAGCTAAAGCTTTCCCCCCACCTTGTTCTATCCCTATAGGCTCCTGTCAAAAGTCCCTCTCCACCTTACTCTTATGTAAGTTACTAGGTTTGCAAACACTGTAGCATGTACTAAAGTACAATACTTTGAATCAGTAACTTCTTTCACAAATGAGTCTTTAGCTTCAGCTGGCTGAAGTCTGCAATGTCACAATGAAGCCTTATATTTGTTAGGTTTTAAAAGGCAGGTTTAGAACAGGACTTTTCCCTCCCAGCTGTTTTAAACACAGCACATACCTTAATTTTGTGTGGTTCAACAAATTCTCCATATGAATTGAGGTATGTCACAGACTTCTCTCTTAAGGACACTCGATAGCCCCAGTTTAAAGAACCGATGTAGTTTTGTATTGCTTCTACCATGGTCTCCCAGTTGTGTTTAACTGAAAACAAGACAGTAATTTCATATTTAAAGAAATCCAAGTGCAATGAATCCTTAAAGAAAAACTGAAGTCTTATTCACTGTACATCAGGCTAGGAAAACATCATTATCAGTAGTAATGAGGATACATATTAAATTCTTGTTCTGCTATGCTAATATTTACCTTACTTGTTACTATCTGAAATAAGTACCATTCGAGAAGTTTTTTCAGGTAATATAAAGAGCAAAACACATTCACCTTGCAACCCCAGAGGTTTCTATGGCTCAAGAATGAGGATGCCTTCCGATTCACTTAACTGCTGAAGTCTGCCTCTAGTTTACCAAATCCAAAATACAAGAATGAACTTAAGCTCAGAGTCTCATCTGTACACTGTCTTGGTCTGCCCTCTGTGTTCTTACTAACCTTGTTCTTCATACTGCCATCCATATTTCCTTGAATCTTGGAGTGCCTGACCCATAAGTGCTGCTTGATGCATTAGCTTCTTCGGAATGCAACCTACATTTACACATGTACCACCAAGACCTAAGATGGAGAGAACCATGTTATTACCTGTATGAACACAATATTTATGTTCTTCCTATCATGTGCTTTGTATCATCAGCCATTAGTGATTATCAGTTGGTGATGTCTGTTACAGCCACACAAGTAATATGAAATGTCTGTTGTAAGAAACATTTTAAAATGCAATGAACACACCAAGCTTACAAGTTCACATTCAGTTTAAGAGATTACCTGACTCAGTGAAACAAGAAGGGTACAGTGTGTTGTCTTAAACACAGACCCAGGACACTTACTCCCAAGTGCTTCAGATTAGCAAGTAAGCAAAGCAAAAACCCCAGAGTTCAGTATCACCTATTATGTGGCATTTCAAACATGTATTTCTTTGAAATCTTAGCTATGAAAGGACATTCATTCCTAGACTCAATAAAACTCGACCAATAAAGTTCCCTTACTCTCAATTGCCAATAGCATTAACAATGTTAGAGAGCAACTGTCTTCAATTACAGAAGGGTGAGAAATGCATAGCCATATAGTCATACTGTTCTAGAGGTAACCTGCACTAGTCATCCACGAAATAGATTAACTAAAAGGCACCACCCCCCCCCCCAAACATGAGAATGTTAAGATGTATGCGATATCCAGACCCAATTTGAAAGTAAAGAGAACTAGAACAAGATCTAACAAAGAATTGAGTGTTAGCAATGCACAAATCAGGAATAACTGACCAGAAAAGCAGGCATGCCAGGAACACAGCTCCTTCGTTATCTGTGTTCCAGAATTATAGAGATTCAACCACAGTTTCTATCACAAATCTATACTATCTATCAACTCAGGATGTATCACGGACACTCCAACACCCTAAAATACAAGTTCACAGAAGTTTACCCCATGAGGTTCCGAGAGGCGTTGGAACAACATAATCCAACACCAGAACTTTCTTTCCAAAGCCAGCAGCTTCCTATAAAAGACAGAGACACAAGTCAGCATTACTGAACAACTCTGTGACCAAGAAAACCTCTCTGCTCCTTTATGGTCACAATACACACAGCACTAATGGAAGGCTCTTTTGCTAGTTAGTCTAATTATCATCCATGGCTCACCTCCTTCACTAGATAAAAACTGAAATCCCTCAGAAACGACTAGTTTCTTTCAAACTCTGAATGGATGCTTATGTTCAATGCAGCACCGATGTCATCATACACTGCCAAAAGCCATGATCTGAAAGGGGCACGAGATTTATCAGCATATGATCCTCTTCTAGGTCACCCAAAGAAATATTTGTGCTACTAGCTCTCCTTCTCTCTCAGGAGGGCAGGACTGACTTGGCATATTCATGAATGAAGTGACATTAATAAACTGGAGACAGGTCAATGGAGGACCATCAACATGCACAGGGGACTGAAGCACATGCCCTGTGAGAAGGGTGACGGAACTCTACACACACAGCCTGCAGAAAATGTAGTTTTGGAGAGGGCACCACAACAACTTTTTAATACCCATGAGGTCATCAAGATGACTGCACCAGGCTGTACAGCAATCACCAAGGCTGTCAATAACAACATCACTATGCCCAAACCATAAACTGATGGTTAAGATACCTGGCTGAGAGAAGGGAGAGTGTGTTAGAATCCCTTGGGTAGAAAACCTATTCCACACCTTAGGTCCTGAGGCACTCTGAAGAACAGCTAGTTGTGTAAGAGGTACACAATCTCTTTCTAGAGAAAGAGAACTAAGAAGTGAAGCAGTTCCTTGAGAGAACAGTTGAAAGTACTTCATTTTAGATAACTGATGATCCTGAATCCTAAACAGTCAGGATTACTTCATGAGTAGCCTTTAGTTTTCCAGATTACCATTTGGAAGCATAAAGTGCCTGTGTACTACACGTGAAGAAGAAATACTTAAAAACTCTTGGTTCCACCCTCAGCCAGGAACCTAATGCCTATTATTAGGATCGAGACCTCAACAGACATCGGCTAGAAACTGGTCCACACAGACCATGATGTCCTGCGTGAGCACATTAATAACAAGTTGAATGGTAATAGCCATCAAAACACAGACTGTTTCATACTGCTGTGATTAACAGAGACTACTGAAGAAGTTTCATATACAACCTGTTCTTCAATGCAATTTTCATGTCATACCTTGGAACACGCAAGTCCACCTGAGCCACCACCAATAATAATGAGGTCATAATCATAGGGTTCTGCATCTTTGCTATCCCCAAGAAGTTTCTGCAGGGATCCATCCTGATAAGCCTGGGAGGAAAGTAAAAATCAAATCACCATACATGCTTTTGAGCAAAAAAAACCTGACATTCCCTTCTCTGTTCTAGATCACCCAGCCTGCTGTGTCCCACAAAACATAGTCATGATCAGACAGAAAATTCACTCTGTAGTTTTGTCTACTTCCAGCTGACTTTTAGAAGAAAACTTACCTGGTACGTTGCATCACAGCCACCTATGTGAGTTCCATTCACAAATACATTAGGCACTGTCCTCTGGTTAGTTAGCTCTACTAACACTTGCTGAATGCTGGGTCCATCAGCTAAGAATAAAAGAAAGAGGTACATTATAGAACAATCTGCAAGAAGGGAGCTTTTAAAACAACCTGAAGTATTAAAGAATTTGGACTGCAACATACTGTAGACCTGCCAAGAAAACAACTCCACCATAAGCATCACGTGTAGACTTCCTGAACATAAGCAAGTCTTCACAAACTGCTTCTCAAAAAAAGCATGCTTAAATACCAAGGATATTTTTGTGCTTCAAGCCATAATTCTACAGAATGGAGTAAAGATGAAGTAACAGAGTTTAGTCCCCATCTTTCCTGAGGTCTTATCAGCCTCTTCCTGACATTGTCACACTTAGCACAACACAAGAATTCTTTTCTAGGTAGCACACGAGATCATACACACAGCTGTTCTTTCATAAGAATTATCTAGTTTGAAAGTATGTGGTGTGTCACTGCACGTAGTTTTGCCCAGCAGCTTTGTATTATGACACTATAGGGATGGGAAGAAAGAACATGCTCTTCTACTTACCCTAACGTTACCTTCAGACTTCTTCCACCCACCACACTGTCATAAACCTTTCAGTTTTAAGATTATAATTCCTGACCTGTCACCTGAAGCATCAGCACCTACACACAGGCTCAATTTGGATCTCCCAGCCATAAATATGGGAATAAGAATTTACAGTAATCACTCCAAAATCTTCTTACTCCAAGATTATATCTATTTATTAACAGAAATCAGAGCAATTATAAGGGAAATACATTATGAATTAGGAGGAATTCCAGGAAAAAATACTGTGCATTGTATTTTGCATATCTTGGGCTATAATTAGTTCACAGTATCACAACTTTAAGTAAAAAGAGATGCAGTGGATCAATAAATAAGTACTCTCCCCCAAACACTGATCAGGCACAAACACCCACAAAAAACCCAACTATTAGCACTTTAAAAAAAAGCATCAGAAACTAGGTTTTGTACACGAACAATCAATATTACACATTCAGCAGCTTAACAACAGTGCAGGCAGGAGTTTACTAAGAATTATATTAGAAACTACTTGTTCATAAAGCTACATTAAAAGCTACATGCATTATGTACCTTATGTGTAAGTTACAACACATGTACTAAAGCTAGAGCAGCTCGGGCTTTAAAAACACCACCACAACCTCAAACTAGCAACAGCCAAGGCACTGGAATTTACCCTTCCCTGCAGTGACTCAGCAACTTTCCCTAGGAAGGTCACTTTTATACCAAGTCAAACATTAACAACTCATCTAAGGCACCACAAAAGAACCTGAGGCAGGATGAAAAATACCACAGGCTTTTTTCCAAAAGACAGAGCTTCTCAGAGGGAAATCAGATCTCACAACCTCCGCCAGCTGATGACTTGTACACAAAGAGTCAAAGCCTTCAGTTATATTAGAAAACACATCCTATATTAAAATCCATTGAAGCCTAACTGCTTTCATCTCCCCATATATTAAAATTGATTTTAATTGTTTTAGATCTCCTCCAATTAGTTCAAGACAGCTTTAAGGAGTCATGCATCCATTTTTAGTTACATTAAGTAGCACATGATAGATTTTCTTTCTTCTACTTACCAGTTACATCAAGCTCCAAAGCATAGTACTCCACATGCAGGGAACGGAAGAGTTCTTTCACCTACAACAGAAAGAGACACAATGCCAGTGCAGTGTTTCCACAAGACCTGATACACAGCTGAGCATAAAACTTGATGGTTGGACATAAAATCATAGAATGGTTTGGGTTGGAAGGGACCTTAAAGCTCATCCAGTTCCAACCCCTGCCATGGGCAGGGACACCTTCCACTAGAGCAGGTTGCTCAAAGGCCCTCAGATCACAGCAACTTTCCAACACAAGTTTCATTACTTTTAATTTACTTTCTATATACTATTTGCTCAGCTGCAGACTTCTCCATCCCTGGCAGACACCAAAAGCCATACAAATAACTGCCATATGGAAAAACATCAAGAGGAGAGATAAAAGTAGCAGCTAGATTCTTTGACAGCAATAACGTAAGACAGAAAACAGGGAGCAGAGGATAACATGTAATACAAAACATTGTCAAGTAAATGCAGACAAACCCAGTGTACTTAAGAAAAGTTTTAGTACAAGCAGAGAACAACTACTGCAAGGAGTCAGTGAGTTGGGTTAAACGTGGAAAAGGTGGGGAGTTAAACAGCTCTGTTTAAATAAATGACTACCTCAAGGAAGAGAAGTGGTGGTGGATGGAGCAAGAACTAATGGTCTCTAACTTCATCAAGAGATTAAGATTAGACTTTAGGAGTTTTTCCTAACAGCAAGAAACTGGAATGTACTGCATCAGTAAATGACAATCTTCATCAGTGATTGGCTTCAAAGGACAGGTCAAAAGTGTTTGAACCACAGGGGACAAGACTAAATCATCTCTTGAATTTGTTTTCCAGCTCTGATTTTTGGTTTGCTGTTTAACTTCATCTCCCTCAGCCTCCAGGATCAGACAGGAGTGATTCTAACTTGTTTGCCAGTTTTACTAAATCAGTCACATCTTGCTAGTGAGATATGGTCAAAGTTAATATTAGAATGTAACAGTTATGTTTTTTAACCTTTTGAATGGCTCTTTTTCTCCATTAAGAAGCAGCAGCATTCTAAAGATGCTGTCATTAAAAGGCTGCTTTTCTCCTGCATTGCCATGAATAAATGCAGACACAGTATCCCTAGAATGTGTCCTAGAAACACATTTCATGCATTCAGAGGTGAGCAATAAATAACTCTACATAGAAGCTAGCCTGAAAGCAAAAAACCCAACATCCTAAATGACAACTTAGTTGAGATTTACTGCCCCCACCTCTCCAGCAGAATCCTGGATGTTTTTCTAACATCAGTTCTGGATGGATAGAGTGTGCCATTACCAGATTCAAATCAGGAAGCCTTCTAGAACAGAGATTTTTATAGTAACATTATCTGTTAAACTGGCAGTATTGAAATTGTGAACTGTCCTCCCAGATGGACAATGCCATACCTCATGGCACAGGATGTAGTATGGCAGTACTTACTCCTTTGAAATATAATTTGCAGACTTACCCATGCAAATAGATACTGTAAGGCAATGTGTAAAGAAAATACCTGCTTTAAGCATAACTATCTGGATGTGAAAACAGCTCTAGCAAGAAGCACTAACTGTCTGTGTGATGGATCCACTTGCCAGCAGGAGTCTGAACAATGAAGCACACTAAGTCACTGCCAATTCAAAATAAATCTTTTATAACCAGCTTTGTGATGAACCTCACATTTATTGACAGCACTTCACTAAGAAAGAGTAAGTTGAGTCACGTCTAATAAACTTAAAGATGTCAAACACATGATAAAGCATTTTTAATGTTACTGTGAGCTACTATGCCTAAAGGCCGAGTATTCCAGTGCTTTCTACTGGAGTTTCAGCTTTATGCAGACATACAGCGTTTGTATTCCCTGCTAACCATGTTGTAAGTTTCTTACAGCACTATATATCAACCATAATATTAAAAAAGTAAGCTCTGCATTAGTTCTGATCCAATTCCTTGCTCAAAACAGGGTCAAACATGAAGGTTGATCAGGTTGCTCAAGCACTGTCCTCTCCAATTCCAAGTATCTACAAGGACAGAGATATCAGAGCCTCTCTAGGCTGTTCCAATGTTTGGCCACCCGCACTTTAAAGAATTAGGATGTCAGCATCCTAATTAGAAGTACCTATTGCACTTTATGCTTATGAATAGATCATGCTTGTGTTGTGCTAATGAAACAGAAAGAAAAGTAACAAGTATATGACCAGTTATGAAATCTTCAGTACAGGCAATAGATAATAGATTATATCAGTTTGGAAAAGAAAATGATTAGGAGGAGTAGAAAGATAACATCCACTAATCATGAGTAATATCTAGATAAGGTGAACAGGAAATGATTTCTGGGAAATATTCACTGGAGCAAACAGCAACTGCACCGACCAGAAAAGAGTTCTGAAATGAAGAGGAAATAAACCTCCATACAATTTATAAACTGGAGAACTCACTGCCAGCTGACAGAGTAAAAGCCAAAATTAAAAGGAGATCAAAACAGATGAGACTTAATGAAAGAAAGATCCACTGAAAACTTCTAACTCAAAAGTAATAAAAACTCAGGTCAAGAAATTCCTGAGCCTCAGTGATGGAAACTTCAGCAGCACACTGGGAAATTTCCTTCCTTACATGCCAATCCCAGAAATGGAATTTCTCTAGTAAGTGTCTGAAACAGGATACTAGGTTACACGGTCCTGATACAGCTACTTACTTCCCTTCTGACCAATGCAACAGCCTCTTTACCTACTAAATCCTTCCAGTTTTCACAAAAAGAGACTAGAAAACTTTCCAGATATTAAATAGAAAATAATTTCTCTGAAACTGAGAATTTGGTCTAACACATTAGAAAACTCTTCTGGGACATGTTTTCTGCAACTAGGGTAGCTAAGCAGGTTCAAAATAAGCTTCATATAGTAAAGCAATAACAGCATGTCCTAGGTCTGCTGTTTCACCTCTCAGCTAAGATTCTTTAATAGCTACAGCTGAACTGACCAGAAACCCCTGTGGATCCAGAACAAAATCAGTAACAGCGTAACATATAACTAGAATAACTAGCAACTTCCATGCAGCCACAGTTGTTGCTCTTAAAATAAATCCAGCATATCACAGTGCTCAGATTCAGCAATTCTTCATGTTAGCCCCCTATGTTTTATTTATGCATTCCTATCTTTTTTTAATATTAAATCTTTTTAGGGTGGTAAGCAACTAAAGAACAGTCAAGTTAAGTTATGAGGAAGAAGTCATTCTAACACCACCCCCTCTCCACTGCTGCCTGGCTAAAGCAATTGAACAATAAATTGCATTTGCAGAAGCAGAACTGCACAATTGCCTGGCCATGCTACCAGCTAAACTGAACAGAATCAACTGCTCCATTCATTCAGAGAATTTATTTGCAGTGGTGTTCTGAAGAAAAGCACAATCTTAATTTTCTTCCAGTGTGGCTACCTCCATTTGAAATAAAGAATTCCTCCCACATCCCAAATTAGGTCTTTTTAGAGCATGAGTGTTCTCTGCAGAAGTGCTAAACATCATCAGTTTTTCAATTAATCCTACCAAAAGCACAGTGCTAACAACCATCCACGGTAAAAGGCAGGAGCAGTGCACACTATTCATATCCATCTGTCTTTAAGAACTCAAAACTGTGTGATTACAGGCTAAGTACCCAAGCTGTAACTACACTTTCAAATTATATCCACTTCATTAATTCTACAGAATAGATCAGCTAGCAAGAATGCTTCATTCACAGAATCAAAGGATGCTTGAGGAAAGGGACCACCACAGGTCATCTAGTCCAATCTCCCTGCCCAAGCAGGGCCATCCAGAGCACATTGCTCAGGGCTGTGTGTCCAGATGGCTCTTGATTATCTCCAGGGAAGGAGATTCCACAACTTCTCCAGTAACCTATTCCAATGCTCAGTCATGCTCACAGTAACACTCTTCCTCATGTTCAGGAAGAACTTCCTCTGTTTTAGTTTATGTCCATTGCCTCTTGTCCTATCGTCTGGCCAAGAACAGTGTCAAAAGGTTTGCTGAAGTCCAGGTGGACAACAACCACTGTTCTTCCCTCTTCTATCCAGGCAGTTGTGCCATTGGAGAAGGCAATCAGGTTGGGTACGCATGACTTCCCTTTGCTGAATCCATGCTGACTACTCCTGGTCATCTTGTCTTCCATGTGCTTAGAGATGACCTCAGGATAAGCCATTCCATCACCTTTCCAGAGACTGAGGTGAGGTTGACTGGCCTGTAGTAGTTCCCAGGGTCCTCCTTGTTGCCTTTACTGAAGACTGGGGTGACATTTGCTTTCCTCCAGTCCTCAGGCACCTCTCCTGATTGCCATGACAGTCACCATTACCCACTGTTCCCCATTCCTTTCACCATTTTCTAAGTCTGTGGTGGGAGGGGTTGTTAATACTGATGCAGATATTTCTCTGGTGTATCACTTGATGTCTCATGTGTGGCCTCCCTTCATAAGCTTTGTTCTTTCAGTTCTCCCTCTGCAATATATACCTCTTCTACATGTTTTCTTTATTATATTACCTTTCACTTCTGTTCCAAACAGGAAAGTAAGCCAAGAAAATCTACCTACAAGAACAATCAGCTCTTCTTCCTCCCCCTCACTTATCATCTCTTCCTTCATAAAGATTCAGTCTTTCAACTCTATAAATGGATGCGAGAGGTGGCCCTCTTACTCACAATATTCATTCTTCCCCTTTCTGAGACAACAGAGGTAATATCCCTCATATCTGATTGTTTCCCTGAAGCAAACAATCCTGCCTAATCGAGAAGCTCTGAACAAAACACAGGAAAGAACATGAATGTGGAATTTAATTACTGGGCTACAATCAAGTTTATTTCCCTTAAGCTCCTCATGTTAGCCTTGCCCCACTGCAATAGCAGAAACAGATGAAGGAAAACACTACAAGTTTAAGAAGTTACTATGCCATTGTATGATCTCAAGAGTTCTGGACTGAGTGTCATGCATATCAACACTTAAGCAATCATGATCACTAAAAGCACACAGAGCAATACAGACTGACACAACTACGTATTTCTCAATGAAGAGCACTGAAGTCCTCAACAAAAAGACTTCTCCTCAACAAAAGGTACCATTTTTGTCAACTGGACTAGACTCGAGCACGACTCCAACCCTTCATTTGCTAAAAACTTCCACTGAGTAAGTTGGTAAGCAAGCACATTTTAGAAGGATCTGAGCTGCCTACAATGCTTTACTATCTTCCTGCCAAAACAATCTTGGAAAGGCATTCATTGGTTTTGCCTTCCCTCTCATACACAGAGGCTTCCCCTCCCGAAACCTCAATTAAGTTGCAAGCAAGATAGGAAACTTAGATGACTATATCCTACAAGAGGGTCATAGAATCTCCTCCCTTACAAGAGCTACTGGAGCTAAACCTAACTTACACATGGGAGCGCAGCTTCTGAGTGTTTTCCTGGTGTTGGCCTTTCCATTGAGGAACACCAAGACTCGGTCTCTTGTTTTTCCACCATGGCCACAACACATGCAGCATTATGAGGTTTAACTAACATTTCATAACATGCTCTTTGCAAACATCTACGAATCGCAATAGCTACAATCACCCAGGTGCTGTATGTGCTATGACTATAGTGTGTTGGTAGGGGAATATTCTAATGAAGATGCTGGCTTCCTTTATTGACTCTGGGTCACTGGGTACAGCTACCCCGTGACACAGATGCACAAGCAGGGCTAAAAAGACATTTTTCTTTAAACATCACGAGTAATCAACAGTGTTTGGGGTTTTCTAAACACACGTTATGGCTGGTATTTAGAACTTACACTCTTGTTATAGAGCATAGTCTCCATCTAAGTTAAAAAGAACAGAACTGAACTAGTTCCTCCCTAGGGACAGAGCTTTATCCAAGCTGAGCACCAATAAAGGGCTCAGACTTTCAGTAAGAAAGCAACACAACCGGCACCCTGACCAAGTAACAGATACAAACACTGCTGAGCTGAAGAACAAACACATTGCATGGAACCTTCCACCATTCATCTCCCCTTCACTCACAAGACAAAGAGCCACTAGTTCTTTTCCTCTTCTAAAGGGCGCCACTTAGGCTCAAGGCTGAGAAGGGGGTTTCCAAGGGGTTAGCACCTAACGCCCAAGCAGGATAGATAAAGCGCTACTTCTGTGCTCTGAAACCCCGAGGAGCAGCATCCCCTCGGCGCTGCTCCCCATCGCTCCCCGCGCCGGGGCGGGCCGCCTGCCTG
>NW_009920582.1:1182-2521 GCF_000696875.1 Nestor notabilis | reverse complement strand
TTACTGCCCTGTAATTCTCTTTTAATCTCTATAGATGTCAGCAGTCATCAAGTTTTGAGTGAACTGAGAGAGGTCGATGTATTGGATTATTCCCCTGTGCAGGGCTTTGTTCGCAGGATGCTTTTGGATGCTTAGCTACAGATTATGACAAGCCAAGTGAAGACAACAATTCTGCAATTTGCAGTCATTGCACATTTAAAATCCTATTTTAGATTTAGATAGAAGCCTCGTAGCATTTTGCAACGTAAGTGGGACCTTTGCAAGCTGATGAGGAAGTGGTGACTGAAATTCCTTCATATTCTCATTAGACTTTAACTGCAGTTTGGTAGTGGCACACTCTTTTTTGAGTTGCTTTGGTGAAACTTCACAACCACATAGCCAGGATTGCTCACTCTTTCTTTTTATTAGGAAGTTCTACTCCTTTAGGTCATCGAAATCTTTAAAGTGTGCTTGTTCTGATAGGAACTATCACTTCTTTCCAATCTAGAATTAGAACCACAGACACTGAGCTATGTCATCTTAACTCCTGAATACCAGGATTTAAGTGTGAAGAATAGAGGAGTAACAGCCTTTTGATTTGCATCTTCCCCGAGCTTGGTCCCAGCTGTACATTAGACATTTTGGTGAGTAACCACAGAAAAAGGAATGCAGCAAGTTTGAACACCTTCCTCTTTGCTTTGTTTAGAAACATTCAGTGGAGTTTTATCAACAATGCTAGTAAACTACAATAAGATAGGGAAACACCTTTTACATAGGTCCACATTTAAACCATGTGCAATCAAACCCATTTATTTATATGCTTCAGTATGGAGTGGCTTCCATATGGAATTAGGTTGTTAATCATCTGAATGGGTATCAGGTACAAAATCTAAGCGCTAGAACATGCATCTTATTCCTGAGTCAGGTCAGAGGCCACATAACCAAAGCTGGGTCTTCAAGGAAAGGATGCTTGGCTGTTTGAGAAGTGCCCAGTGGCCACATGGTACTCCAGAGTAATTGCAATTGTGCTTTGCATGAACTTTATCTCTTTGCGATCTAGATTTACAGATACGATTGGTGAAATCATGGTGGTTTTCCAGACTGTGAGGCTGTTGTGTTGCAGAGAATGATGATTCTTGTGTATAGCAACTGATTAAGACTACTATGGTTTTTGAGTTCCCCAGGTACATCCATGTTTTTCACACTTAGTTTTTGTCCTGGCAGAGCAATTTGAATGCAGTCTTTTGCCTGAGATTTTCAGGAGTCCAGAAGTCCAGCTGGACCTGGATGTTGGAAGTACAAAATGAACAGCCATTGCACTTTGTCACAAGCGTGTCAGGCTGTGACTTTGTGAATGGAT
>NW_009920582.1:0-489 GCF_000696875.1 Nestor notabilis | reverse complement strand
TTTTCACCCTCCCTCCTGTGGGTCTTGCAAGGAGGCTGCCAGTCAGGCTACATGGATGTCTTAGGAGCAAGGTCTGTCCAGGACCGTGATCTCAGAACTGGACAGTCAGTCCTATGGTGGCACCCTTGACAGACTTGCAGTATGGATCACATCTTCCCTGCAGTGTTCCCTCTCAATACAGCTGCTGACCTGTTATGAGAATAACTGCTGTTGCACAGGTTTAGGGGGAAGGAGTTTCTCTCTTAATTTCCCAAAGGAATAGATACAAATTTACTATGGAGGTTCCAAGAGTTTTGGCAAACTGCAGCCGTTCTCATTAGAACTGGCTGATGCGGCACCCCCTCACATCACAAGGTGTGGCTGCATAGCTGTGCAGCTCCCACTGTCAGCCTGGAGCTGGGCCAGCTCTTGAGGAACAGTACACAAAGCCTATTATTTACCATTATTTATGATTTATATTGAAACAGCAGTGGGGGACCCAAACTTCAC
>NW_009920581.1:0-2819 GCF_000696875.1 Nestor notabilis | reverse complement strand
TCATTCCAAGAGCTGCTTCCTTATCAGATCTTGGAAGTATATTATAGGAAGCATATTCTGATACATTTTGGGTATGTCTTTCAGCTATGACAAGCATTGCGACATATGTCAAGCCATAGTGTAAAATACATTAGATCGTGAGTTCATGAACAACAGAAGAAAAGCTTGTATTGGATTTTGGTTTTTTTTAAGTAAGTTCTATTCAAGACATGCAAGTAGATTTTAGGACTGCAATTCACACGGGAATCAAACAAAACCCAAAAGCTTGAAAAAAATGAGAATTTAGAAAGATGCTTTAGCTGCTACATACACATCATTCTGTCTTAGCTCATCTGGATCATCTCTGGTTTGAATAGCAATATCCGACTGTTGCTGGCCTCTTGCCCCGGAATTTCTCCTTTCTTGCTGGTTCTCTGTAATTTGATGATGGCAAGTTACACAGAGTATAAAATATTGCATACAGTATGATATATAGATATAAGTATAAAATCCATAGGTAAGAGTATAAAATCTATAGCCCTGGAACTTTCCTGAAGTGCGGGATTATGAATAGTCTTCAATGTTTTCTACACTACAGGAACTCCACTGCAACACAGGCTAAATCCCCCTTTCAACATCTTCTTACTCAAAGCAGGTGAATTCCAGACTAAAAGTGATGATTACAAGAATGAGTGACTTTGGCTTTACAGACTT
Source organism: Nestor notabilis (assembly GCF_000696875.1). Taxonomy (NCBI): domain Eukaryota; kingdom Metazoa; phylum Chordata; class Aves; order Psittaciformes; family Psittacidae; genus Nestor; species Nestor notabilis. The sequence continues at coordinate 2,126 of NW_009920581.1, read as the reverse complement.
TCTGTACTTGGGAAACAAGAAAACATATTTGGGGCAGCTTTGATGGATTTTATTTCAGTTACTTTCCGCAAGCTCTGATACTGACTGTAAAGTACGGAAAAGATCCATTCCCTAAGACACTGTCCAGATACTTTAGCATTGCCCTCTGCCTCTTGGAAAAAAAAGTTTCAGCTCATGTTCATTGGAAAAAACAAACTCAAAACCAAAAAAAACATCAGGATGAGGAAAAACATCATCAATTCTAAAATGTCAACTCACCTGCAGCACGCACCTTGCAGCAACACAATATGGGAAGGGAGAGAGAAGAAAATACAATTAGACTTTGGTGTGCGCAGCAGTGTTACATACCCTAAAGATCAAAACATTCGCTAAGTGACGACAACAATACCAGCTGAGTATTGGCAGGATACCATTCTGTCATTTGGAGGAAGACTTTTAGAAGTAGTAGTAGATTAGCTTCTACTCTGAAAAGGAGCCGTTGCTTCTTGTTTTGCTCAAGATGCCGCAAAGGGATAGAAATGGAGGCAGCCAATGAAGCACCGGAACACCAATCTTCCTTTCTCCCCCTCATTGCATTTAGGCTGGAAGAGACTCCTTCCTCCTCCCTCAGAAGGCCAATTCAGGTGTGATATCAAGAAACACTCCTATTAGACTACCAGCTGCTGAAGAAAACAACATGCAAACCAAGCCCGCTACGCTCTCCCATGGAACTAAAGGTGGGGCAATGCAGAGCCTGTCGTAAGGCTTGATGCCTTTCCTTTGCCAAGCTCAGGAACAACCCCAGCAGGAAATAGCCCTCCATGCGATTCCTGTTGCTTGCTTCTGGTTTGCAAAGCAGCAATGGAATCTCAAAGCTGAGGTTATACACAGCACCACGGACTGGATCAAATACTATTCTAATCATGGAGCACAAGAGAAGACTAATTTCACTACAAGGTTTAGGGAAGAGTGCCGTTCACTACTTACCTCAGCAGAAACAAAGCAAATGATAAGAAGGACTTTAGGATCAGAAGATTCACCTGATTCAGGAGCATAAAAACAGAATGTGAGAATTAGGATCAGAGATCGCAGAGAAATAAAATTGTCTGCCCCTATAGAACTGTCTTCTGCAAGTTGCAATGCCAGAGCAACAAAATTTCCCTAAGGTAGATAGAGCGTAAAATATATAGCTTGGGAACATTCCTTGAAATGCAGGATTATGGAGAGTCTGTAACTTCTTTAGTCCATAGATTTATAGAATCATGGAATGGTTTGGGCTGGAAGGGACCCTAAAGATCACCTAGTTCCAACCCGCCTGAAATTGGTTAATTCCTTCACGCAATACAGGCTAAAAAAGCCCTTCGATTTCAGACACTCTCTACAAGCTCTGAGAGTGATTATCAAGCATAGATTGGCTCCATCTGCATGATGCTTTAGCACTGTCCTTTGCCTTTTGGAAAAGGCAGTTTCAATCCATGCTGCTCAAGTTCATTAGAAAACAAAGCCCCAAAAGATTACATTTAGGACAATCCCATTAGCAATTGTAAAACATGAACTCACCTTCTGCATCCAACTGGTATTAATACGTGTGGGAAGGAAGAGAAAAGAAAATACAATTAGAATTTTGTGTGCACCCCTGGTGTCACATACAAGCAATACATGAGCTAAGCAATGCCAACAGAAAAGCTAAGAATGGTAGGACATCACTCTCTCATTTTGCAGAAGAATATGAAAAGCAGTAGTAGATTAGCTGCTGCTCTGAAAACATGTGGTTGCTTTTGCTCATGCTTCTGCAAAGGGGTAGAAATGCAGGCAGCTTATGACCCACAAGAACAGCCTCCTCCCGCCTCCCCAGCTTCAGTACCCCTAAATGGAATTAGGCTATGAAATTCTTTCCCCATTTCGCCAAGTCAGGTGTGAGACCCAGAAACACTTCCTATCAGACTAACTACTGCTGAAGAAAAAAACCCCACACACCCAAGCCTGCTACGGTGCCTGGTGGAACTAAACCTGGGCAATGCAGATTCTTGTGTCCAGTTTGAGGCCTTTCCTTTGCAAAGGCTCAGGAAGAAGCCCTGCAGGTGGTACCTCTCCATGTGATTCCTGCTTTTTACTGCTGCTTTGCAAGCCAGCAGTGGCATCATAAA
>NW_009920580.1:36358-68288 GCF_000696875.1 Nestor notabilis | reverse complement strand
TGTGGGACAGTGTCGAATGCCTTGCACAAGCAATCAAACAATGCTTATGAATAATGTTATGGTTTTCATGTCAAACAAGGCATGTCCTAATATACCTGAAAACCAGGAAAACCAGAAAAACACAGCAAATGTTGAAATCCATCCTGGAGAATGTTAAGTAGTAGTAGCCAAAAAATCCTTAGATTTGTTCCAGGAACCACTTCATTCTTATCTAACAAGAATGCAGAAAGCCTATCACAGTGGTCAGACGAATGAACTACTAATGGGACAAAGCAATCTGGAAAAATTAAATATTTAAGATAATACACAAAGTGTAGCTGAATGGATAGTACTGTAATAGTATGCCTTATCTCTGTTAGTTCTATATTCCTACATGTAAAGAAAACAACACAAAACAAGTCTAACTTTTGAAGATGATCAGAGTCTAGAAATTTCCTCAGTCATCTTTCTAGTCTTTGATCTTACTGGAAATGACCAAGGTTTTAATTTCCTTCATGGAGGTGTCCATGAATTATGTCTCCCCTCTCCAACGCATTTTCGTTTAAATGCTTTTTAAATAAAACCCTATAAAATAAGAGTTTAGATCCTTATTGTTAAAAACAAGTATTTATTACGATTTTTAGGAATATATTTAAGGTGTGAATAAAACCCGACATTACTTGAAAAGTCTGTTTACAGAAAAATACAAATGTTGTCAACTGGAGAAAAAAGCCCAAAACAACACAACTGACAAGAGGAAGATAAATTTTAGACCTCTTGCTTTGATTTTCAGACATTAGTATTCAGTCTTAGCATGGGCTGAAATATAATCTGGATAGACCAAATGCCTGAGAATTGATCATTTATATGTTGTTGCTTTTTTGGCTGTCAGTGATATAATCAACCCTCTGGCTGCAAGAGAAGGTCAAATATACCTCAGCACCAGGAGGAAGATTGACTGATAGCAGAACTACTAATGATGTTTTTGAATCTGAGATACAAACCCAATAGATCTGTTAAAATAAAAATGGCATAAACATGAATCAATCAAAAGAAGATGTAGTTTTGTGCTGACCCAGTTTGGGAAAGCTCTCAAATTAAGACACTGTTAGAAGTAAAAGTACAGTAATACACTCAAGCTGGTGAAAGGACTGTGACAAGAAAGATGTTAGAGGAAGTAGGATTCAACTGCTCTCACTTTATATGTAAATTAGGAATTTGTCCATATTTAATAATCCAAACTATTCCATAATCAGTAGAAGTTCTTGCATTGATTAGTAGATGAGTAGTTTAGATGACTGGTATAAATAAGATTTTTAATTTCCTAATACCTGAGATATGAAGCTGACCTACAGCTTAGTTATCTACTCCTTTTATTTTTAAAATCACAGAATCATTGAATAATTTAGGTTGAAAAAATTCTTGAGAGGCCACATTTCCCAGCCCCTTGACTGAAGCAGGGATCCATTACTTGAGGTTGCTCACAGTGTGTGCCTGGTGAAGTGCTGAATGGCTCCAAGGTCTGTGTCTCCACAGCCTCTGTGGGCACCTGCTACAGGGCTTGACTACGCTTTTTGTTGCAACTCCTAGTCACTGCCTTTTGTACTAACTTGGTGTATCTCCGAAAGGAGTCTAACTCTGTCTTCTATATAGCCACCCATTAGGTAATTGATGAAAACAATTAGGTGTCCCTTAATTATTTATTTATTTTTCTTCCTTCTGGTTGAACAAACCCAGTTCTCATTGTCTCATATATCATATACTCCAGCTGCTCACCATCTTAGTGGCCCTTCACTGGACTTGCTCCAGTATATTAGAATTTTCAGTGTATCAGAAGGCTCCAAACTGTTCATACTACTTCAGAACCTGTCTTGCAAGCACTGAATTGAAGGGAATAACCCATCAGATAACCTCAGTCATTTTGATGCTCAGGAATGCTTTTTATGACATTCCTTCAAGTCATCAAGTAGAAAAGAAGCAGATATTTTTTCACAAATAAATAAAGGCTTTAAATATGTAGAACGATTTGGTTGAGTTTTTGGTTGCGGGGGTGTAGGGGTATTTTTAAATCAAGAAAGTCTCATGAAATAAAGCTACAAAAAGAAAAAATAAACTACAGTTAATTGGTGTCAGTATAAACCTGTTCCACTGAGTTCCAAGGACCTTAAAACTTTCTGTTAAATAAAGATTTAGTACTGTTTTCAATTTGTGATCCAAAATAAGTAACATGAGAGGACAGTGAACCTTGTTTGCTTCTTTTGTTGTTATTCTATCCCCACTAAAATATTCTACATAACTTTTTAACACAATTAAAAGCTCAGCAGTACATATAGAGCTTTAGCCTAGAAATATGTGATGATACACTACCCAAGAACAGCTGGAATACAAAGTATTCACATTTTATCCCTGATTACTTATTTATGCTGACACTCTTAAAATACATTCGGTGAACATTGCAAGAGATAATTAAGATGAGGATATAAGTGAATTCTTCTGATTTCATCAAGACAGTTCTTTTATTGGGAATACTGTCTAAATATCTTACTCATAAAACCTCAGCTTCTTAAGGGTGTCCCATTGCACCATGCTCATCCATGTTTATTCTAACATCTCTTCCCTGCAAGATATCTCCTTTTCAGCTTTTTTCCAGTCATCTCCCAACCATCTTTTCTCCTCTTGTTGTACCTAGAAGCCTTCACCCCTAACTGCCCTAACTTTTATTCTGGCGCCAGTGACCTGCTGAATCATCCTCCCTGGCTGTATTGCCTTCTGAATTGTTGCTAAATATCCCTTCTTCTTCTATTACCATTTTCTTATTCTGAAAGTCTATGCACCATTGTATCAACACAAACTGCACTTAAATTCTCAATTTACTTGATGTTCTTTATGCCTTCTCCTATGAAGCCAAGCCCTTTACCTCTGTTTGTTGGAAGTTCATACATTCCTCTCTTCCTGGGGGTGATGCTCTCCTTAAGGTCCCTTCTCTTAAGTCTCCTTCTGACTTAACCTGTGATAAAGCCTATTGATAAAGACATAGACTAAATTCTACATTTATATATAAATTTATGCATGTATACAAATTAAACACACATTAGAGGCACACATTTTCTTCATTTTATTTACAGGCTGGATAGTAAACAAAATAAAAGATTATTAATGCCATTGAATCTGAAATAAACATTATTAAATTAGGAAAAGAAAAATAAGGCTAAATTTTGCAAGCATAAAGTACATTAATTACCATGAATTAACACAAAATTTAGGATGTAAATGCTGATATAACTGCTGACAATCATAAAACTGGGCAGATGTCTTAAGGCTTTACAACTTTTTTCTATTCAGGAAACATCGTTTCTGGTTGTTTCTGGTTCTTTTTTAATACGTCTAGATAAAGTTGGGGCTGTTCAGCCTGGAAAAGAGAAGGCTGCGTGGAGACCTCATAGCAGCCTTCCAATATCTGAAGGGGGCCTCCAAGGATGCTGGGGAGGGACTCTTCATTAGGGACTGTAGTGGTAGGACAATGGGTAATGGCTTTAAACTTAAACAGGGGAACTTTAGGTTAGATATAAGGAAGAATTTCTTCACAGTGAGAGTGGTGAGGCCCTGGAATAGGTTGCCCGAGGAAGTTGTGAATGCTTCAACCCTGGAGGTGTTCAAAGCCAGGTTAGACAGAGCCTTGGATGACATGGTTTAGTGCGAGGTGTTCCTGCCCATGGCAGGGGGGTTGGAACTAGATGATCTTAAGGTCCTTTCCAACCCTGACTATTCTATGATTCTAAGTCTACCTCTGGAATGTGGTGTGGGGCAATCCAACTCATTTCTTTATAATAACGTTATGACAAGTGGATAAAGGAGAGAGAGGAGGGTGAGTAGAACACATGCAGCCAGAGAAACACAAAAAGGTTAACCTGAACCATGTCTCTCTTCAGACAAAAAGATGGAAAAGGTGATGTCTTCCGGGTAGAAAAATCTGAAGAAATAAGGGAGGATAGATATTGTAAGATTACTTAACTTTGATTATATCAACAAGTAGGCACAACTACAAATTTTAAAAAAAGAACAAAGGTGTAAGGTATTTCATTATCCAAGGAAATACTAAGGAACAAGCAGAATAAATGTGGATGTAGTGAAAGTTTCATTACAGAAAATAGATCACATTAGATTATTCAAGATCTCATTTCTATTCGTGCGTGTCTATCATTATTCCTTCTTTTCTTAAAAACAAGCACGGTAGGTTTTTTAACATAAACCAACATTAACTATATTATTCTGGGAGAAATGAACAATTATTCGTTAGCATGTGAGAAACATTCTGTACGTCTCTAAACATCTTATTCAAACTTATATGCACAAGTAATTTAATGGCATAAAAATAAAACCAAAGATCTAAGCATAATAATATATTTTTAAATTCAGGGGCTGGCCATAGAACAAGTCAAAAATTGTAAGAGTCAGTTACAGAAAAGATGCATAAAGCATAATTTCTTATATAATGGTGATGATGCCATTTGTTCTGAACTTCATAGTCTCCTCCTTATCCTGGCCAGACCTCTAATCAGAGGAGGTTAAGCCGTCAAGGGAGACACAGAGAACATATAACTCATATACAGAACAAGTTTATGGACGTATTTTGGGATAAACATTTTATAGAATGTCTGCCATGATCTTTCTCTTTAGGAGTATCCAACATTATCCTTCTCTATTTTTCAGTGAACATACACTTCTGGTTAGGCAGATGAACCTGTCCTCAAATATTTCTGCTTAGTGTGTAAGAACATAATGACTTTGCATTAATTAAAAAAGGAGATCCAAATCTAGACGAATAACCAATGAAACTGAATTCCTTTCATAATTTTCTTTCTCAGCATTTCTTAGTAGAATATCTACCTATGAATCTCTTTCTCCATTTAAATACGGATTTGTGGCATTTCTCTGTCCTTTCCCTGAAAACAATCATATTTAAGCCAATCTTTGTATAGAAGTGTAGCTTATCTAGTGTATAAAATAAATGTAGCTTTGCATGGCTTGTAAACAGATATAAATTAACACCCCCAAACCAAGATTAACACAGAACAGTCATATTCTAACATGTGGATAAAAGTATAGTTAATCAAAATACATATACTAATAAAAAAATAAATATAAATATTTGCATTTAAGCAGAAAATAATTTGTAAGTAGTATTTATAAGATGAATTGTTCACTAGAAATTATTTTATGGTCAGTGGTACCTGAATATATCTGAACTATTTAGCTACTTATTCAGAAATGTAATGTACTTCTTCCTATCCTTAAGCACTTTTAAGGAAAGTGTGGTGAGTGCCTAATAGCGAGTACAGGCCAGAGTACATGAAAGAGAAAATAGACAAACTTCTCAGCAAGAGGCATGAGGCTTGTAGTTGTGTGAACACAATGTGTATAATGCCAGGTGTTTAATGACTTTCTGTGCTCAGAAAGAAATTTTCATCTATGATTTGTGTAACTAGAAGCTGAAGTGGTTGTTTGCATTTATATACAGTGACCTTGAAAATACCGTGTTCACTTAAAAATAGATTTCTGACTAACAGTGCAGCAGTAGCACTAAGTCTTTTTCAGCTCTTCTTGAAAGCATTGTTCTGATTTCACTGGCCACACACTGCTAAATTACTTACTTCACTTGCAGTGGAGGGTACTGTTAATTCAGTCTGTATATTGAAATAAGAACAAATTACATTTTTGTATTCCTACTGAGAAAAATATATACTTTCCGGTCTGTGTACTGTATGCAGAAAAAGAAAAACCTTCTGTTTTTCTATTTCTCTATGTAAAATATAGATATAGTTCCAGTTAAATAATGTATTTCAGAAGAGGTATTTTACGACTACTCTATTGGCTTATTACTTTTAGCACATGTGAACAATTACATTAATTTTCTTACCTTCTTACAGGAAAAATTAAATAAGAAATCAGGTTTGCAAAATTCCTACTTTTATTCATGGGAATAGATTCTAGCTTTACAAATTAATTTCCAAGACTAACATTATCAGCTGGGACCCAAAAAGCAGTGATTTAACACTACAGAAGTGTCCCTCGCATCACCGTTAAGACTGAATTTCCATCTTGTCTAGGCTTTGGATTACTTAGAAAGCAATGCTTTCAGGTCCAGATTCTTCTTTCGGCAGTTTTGATAATCTGTACCCAAAACCAGCCTACTTGGAAGAGCCCAAAATTGTTATTAGATATCTTTCTTGTCTGCATAGCATAGTATGCTGCCATACTCTTACTGCACCCTTGCAGCACCTTCCTTAAAAAAATGGAATTCTGTGGCAAAAATGGGTGTATAATAACGTTAAGGCTATCATTTCTCTCTTTCACGAAATGAACTGGTTTGCTGAGGTGAGCAGGTAAGCATGTACAATTTTGAAACTGTTGTGAAACATGTTGGTTACTAAAATGCGAATTCAGACTTAAAAAAGATTCTAGACAGAATATGAGGCATCACACAACTACTGGAGTGCCGAGGGGCTGGCGTGACTGTCTACAAACTCTAAATACGTGCAGTTTAAAAATCATTAATGCAAAAAACAATGAAATCTAAGCAGTCATAGGAAAAAAAATGTGTTTTCTTTGCAAGCTGGACCTACATTCAAATTATTTTCATATTGCTAAAAGTAAGATTGTGACAGCAGCACATACAGATCTTCCTACAGAAGACAGCTTTTGGGCAATCAATTCAACATTAACTGTTGTTCAAATGCAGTGTCAAAAAAGGTTTGTGCAATCTTCAGAGGTATAAGCCAAAGACTAAGAATTAAAAGTCAAGTTCACTTTTGCATAGCACTGATGACACTGATACTAAACTGCTGAATGTAGTTTTCTTGTCTAAACCTGGAAAGTGAAGCAGGGAAAGAAAGAACTGCAGGAAGAGCTCAATATATTTGACTTTTCTGAAGAGAGTTGCATTAGAGGAAGTGCCTTTATGGTGGGTATGAATACTGGATGCAGGAGCACTCTTGAATGCAGAAAGGCATTACAAGAACCAATTGCAAGGAAGCTGAAGAAAAAGTAATACAAATGGGACACAGAACTAGTTATTTATTATTTGTATTTTAACGGTATCTAGGAATCCTAGTCATGGGACAAACCAGAAAGATTTTGGCTTTGTTTTTCTTTTTTGGCTTAAAGTTCTTTCAGTTATAACATTAAGCAAATGCTAACAGCTGAATGTAAGCAACTTTGTAAAGTATAATGACTGGCAATTTATGAAAGGCTGTCTTAGATTAACCAAGATTAAAAATCTCAGATGTCTGGTTTAAAATGTTATAAACTTAACTTCCTGATTGTGCAATGGCCAGAGTTTAGTTGTCATCAGTTAAATTCAAAGAATACCTCGCAGCATGTAATTAACAGGCTGGCATTTGCATTTACTTTTGCTTTGCAGGAATTATTAAAAAACAACTAAACCAAATGATCAACAGGCCATCCATCTTCTTCCCTTACCCTCTTACTTTTCTCTCAAATCCTTGCTTAAAGCTACAGCTCTTCTTCATTGTCTGATGCAGGCAGTTTATAGGTCTGCCATAGCACATGTGGGGTCATAAAAGAATGAAAGTATCACTAAATTCAATCATCTCCATATCTGACCTCTAACTACTGGTGTATGTTAAAAGTATAAATGAGCAGAGGAAAGGAGTGTTCTAGCCTTGCATGCTTTCTTTCTTTCCTTACAAGCCAGCATTGCTCAGATAGTTTTCATAAGTGATATTTTTACCGAAGAAAATTGCGAAGTTTGCGGAGTTCAAAATAGAAATGATTTTTGCAAAGTCACAAAAAAGCACATATATATATATTTATAAATGTATGTTTAAAAACATTGAGAACAATTTAGCCATGTAAGATGAGAGGAAAATTCTGAGCAGTCAATAATACAACATTATCATGAAGTTTTATGAGAACAATTTGGAGAACAGTAGCTAGCATTGGGTCAGGAACTAAAACATGAAAAAAACGTGTTCTAAAAGGTGAGGGGATCACACCGCTGTAATAGTCTGAATAGCTACAGAACTGCAGTAGATTTAAACTGACTGCTATAAAAAATTATCTCCATAACCAGCATAACCAACCTGTGAACCCCAAACAGAGATGAAAATTGCAGTTTAGCAAGTAGGTTTTAGGTACTGTATAAAAAGTACTACTTCAGAAAATCTATAACCAAAGGTTTTGTCAACACCTATCAACTGAAAATGAATGTGTGATGTGATTGTATATGAGCAGAAAGACTGGGTAAGAGTCCTGCTTGATTGATTCATGTCAGTGGTTCAAATGGCCTTCATAGTCACACCTGGTTTCTGCACTAACCAGGGATAATGGTGACAAATTAATTTACCTTAATTTTATTATAAAATGTTTCTTTGTTGGTTACTGTTGTAGGTGACTCTACAGTACTATTTTTGTAGTGACAATTGTGCTGATACCTCAGACTTTCTGTCTTGAGGTATTTCTGATGTAATTTAATTGTATCCTTTTATGCACATAGTTGAGATGGATCCAAGTTGAAAGAAATAACTTACAATAATTTAAAATTTAATCATACATAAGATAAGCTTCTGTTTTCAAAGATTTGATCAAATATCCATTCGTTTTCAATAGTTTATTGTAAGACTTGTTCAGTCTGAAGTAGAGATATTATGTTTGATTTTTTCCTTTTATTATGCTTTCCTATAGATACTCAAGATCTTTCTGAAGATCTTTTTCAAGTATTTAACTTCGTATGACAGAAATGAAAAAAAACTCTTCTCAAATAGACTATAATGAAACATCAGATCTGATATGAAACATGACCTCAGCTGAGGGCTCTGTCTGACTGGTCTTATAAAATACCTGACTGACATTTCTAGTCAAGATTTTCTTAAGGCAGAATGATTGTTCATCATGATTAAGCAGGACAATCAGACTGAACACCTTGTTCACCAGTGATTTCTGTAAAAGTAAGATTACGTCCTTACACTTGTACCTTCAAATAATCAGGATGAACTATTTCTCTGTACCCACCTCAGAAGGAAGCTTGAGGTCCCCTAGTATTCACCATTCGCTAACATAAAGGTAGGTGACAATAGGACATACAGGGTAAGAATGAAGGAAGCTCAGGTGACCTTTTTCTGATGTCAGTACCTGGTGGTTTTGTTGTAATGGCATATGCCAGACCTACTGGAAGCGATTTAGTTCTTTGCAAAAGCTAGCTGAGAATTAATTGTCCTCCAGAGTCCCAAAGGGAGCCTGTTCCCTGCCCAGGGTGATGTTACTAACAGCCTTAATGGCATAGTTGCTTCATCAACCACAAACATAATCTGTGCATGCTGACATTTGGCTAGGGCAGATGTTCTCTTCCCACTTACGAATGCTACAGTATACCATTACGGGGTGAAGGAAATGCATTATTTTCACTTCCCAAGTGCTAATCAATCACATGGAAAGGAAAAAAAAAATCCTATTCTTTGGAAATAATATATAAGATCAAGATACATGATACTGACACTGAACTTTGTCATCCAGCAGCTCCTAGATCATCATGAGTGGAGATAGGCATGGACTACACAATGGGATAGTATCAGTGCATCAGTGTCAGAAGTAAGAAAGAAAAGTGAAAAGAAAAATCACTGGCTGAAATGCAAAAAACTTAGCATGCATTGATTTAGAGGTCATCTATTTATAGTTCAGCAGTGGCTCATGAAATTAGAATAGCTTCATACTGGGGCAACTCAATTTAGAAGGTCTTTTCCAGTGAAGAAGACTGAGTGCTTCAAGTATTGCCTTGTTAGTAGGAAAAACCTTTTCCTCAGGTAATACCATAGAAGTGTGAACGCAAAATTACTGCTACTGAGAGCATGTGAAGATCATCCATTTCTAGATTCCTTTGAATAATCTGGACTATTCCTAATGCAGCCTGGTACAAAGATAGACTGAAAGATCAACAGCTGGATATATATGGTATAACCCATGCCAAAACCTAACTTCATTTTTGAAAATAAGTCTTTGCATACTTTTAATTCTCAGCTAATCAAGACGGGATCTGAGGTGTTTGAAAGAGAAACTGAAAATAAATATGTGAGGTGTAGAGCCTGGGAGAGTCAGAGGCCAGAGATATTGTGAAAGAGAGCAGTGGGATTAGGAGAGCTGAGGTGTGTGTGAGTATATAGAGAGAATGAATTTCAGAAAAGAAAAAACAGAAAAGCTTTTTTGTTTTTTTTTTTATTAGCTGAGTGTTTTAATGAGCTACAAACATGAAAATCAGTTGTAAGCAACTGAAATTATTCTGTGATATGATGCATATTGTTAGAAGTAATGCAGCTCTAATCTGAATGAACTCTATATGCAGCTGAGATAAGTTAGAATGTGCAGACAGTGCCTACAGAGAATCACAGCTGAACTATCCCCTTTCTCTGCACCCAGTAACTCCATACTTAATGGCATGTAGAACTAGGAAGAATGGAACTTTTTAGGGTGTATTTGCAGTTGCAAAAAGGTATGAAAAAATGATGATATGCTATTTTCTGAATATTTTTAAACAGTTTGTAGCATGCTTCCTTTTAAATGCATTTATATGTTCAAAACTAAAATTAATCCACATTAATTTTAACAATGCATTAATGAATGTACTGCTTCAGCCAATAAAAATAATACTTCTTTAAAAAAATTGCAAAAATTTCATTTAATGCTTTCATAATGAAACTAATAGGGAGAAATTAGCCAAAATGTTTTGAATCTTCAAAAACCTGCATATCTTGTTCACATGCAGTAATTTCTTCATATTTTCTCATGTGTTTTTGAATTAATTGATTTTTTTTTCTCCAAATGCTGTAATCATTCATTAGCATGAGAGGTTTTGAGCTTTATCTCATTATTTTTATAGGAAAAATGTGAATTATCTCCTTTTCCAAAGGAGAATAAATCCATAAATAGTGTTTTCATTGTTGCTTACCCTGTGAGTATGTAATAGTGACTATCAAGCATTGCAAAATACTTAATGAAATGTAGGAAAAAAAATGTTTCTGAGGCAAAATAGGCACTCACTGATAACAATAGGTAATAACATATACAATTAAACAAAGAGCTGTAAAATAAACTTCTTGAACCTGCAGGCCAGAAAAAAATTAAGATCTGAAGATGGCAATTTACCTAATAATTCAAATAGCAAGGTTGGATAAGGGAGGAATTAGTAATGGTTGCCAACCCCCCATTCCTATGCTGTTATCACAGCTGGGTGTTCCAGTAGTGAATGATGTGACATCTACATAAAAGCAGCCTTGTAGTCTTTTACCACTGGGTACTAAAGGAAGGAGCATGAGGAAGGTGCAGCTCATCTGGCCCCTGACTCCCTGCAGGTAATTTGCTTTTGCCCTCTGACAGAGTTCAATCCTTTAATAATACAGGCTAACATTGTGTGAACACCTCAAGTAGTGCAAAGACAGGAAGAATTACTCTAAATTTAAAAGCCACTCTGACACTAATGGCCAATTCAACAGCACAGAAGGAGACGCCCTTCCTCCTTCTAATCATGCCTGAGCTACTTGGCTTCATTGTTTTATTCATGTACTTACCTAGGGATTTCCATCCTGCGTTATTTGATTGTGTTGGTGTGCAATGCTTGACCAGGGAAATATAGTCAGCCTTGGAACAGCAAGAAAATTCCTTTCAGGACTTCCTTAGGTAGAATCTTGTCTCTGCTGAAATCAATAATAAAATGCTGTTGGCTTCAGTGTAGTTAGAAGCCCACCTTAGTTTTGTGTGTATATATATGTGTTTGTGTGTATTTAATCCAAACAGATAAAACAACTTCTACTTTTTAGTCAAAGAATAGCTGGATTTTCCATAGACATAACGATTTGGTAGTTTAGCCTAGAGGAAAGCGGTGGTGGGGAACTAACTCAAAGCGCTTAAGTGACAGGAATCTGTTAACAGCTGCCACCCATTAGAGCATCATGTCTGACACACCCAAGCTCATGATTCATTCTTTCCCTTTTATGATGCTCTTTTAGACTATGCTCTGCAGCAGAAAACTACCATACTTAAGTTTCTAAGTGCTATTTGCTGCCTCTTATGCCACAGCATAGTACTTTTTCAACGGTGGCTCTACAGCTGTTTTGTCCTTAAGGTGGCTGTTCAGGAGGGCACAGTATAATTTTCAATCTGTTTTTAGAGAATGTGTTTATAACTATATGTGTATCTACATAGTTAACAGTGTCCACATGTCATACGATTCAAACAGCGCCGGAGATTTTCTGTGCGGGTGAGTTAAAACTGAAACTTACTTGCCTATTTAATGCTATGTCCCACTGTTATATACTGAATTTGGCCTTCTAAAGGCCAGATAATATAACTATTCTCCGCTCTCAGAGGTGGAGAATAGAAAACTACATTATTGACTTGATAGGTAATATTTAAAAAACAAAAAACAAACCCAAAACCAACAAAACAAACAAAAAAAACCCCACAAAACCCAAATGAACAAACAAAAACAACAAAACTCCCTGAAGGTAAAAGTAAAGAAAGCATGAAATCTAGATGCAAAAGCTGTGTATGGCACTTATTTTCAAGATTAGCAACACCTTGTCTTTTTTTTTTTTCCTTAAGAGGAAGGACGTAATTTTTCTTTTTCTCTTAAAAAATTAATGAAACTATTGAAGAACATGATAGGCATTGTAATTTATTCTTGGCAATGTTTCCAAATCTTCCTAGAGTTCTGTCCCTGCTTTGCTTGTCATTTTGTCTTGAGTTAACATGTTTTGGGCTGATGAAATGTGAACAATCTGTCAAGTCTCTTTTGAAGAAGCATGGAAAATAATCTTTTTCAAAGAAGAGAGTTCTTCAGACTCCAGGCGGAGCAGCCTGAGCTTGTGTGTGGTTTTTCTCTTCTCCAGTAGCTAGTAGCTGTCCGGAGAGATGACCCAGACACCTTGGGTATTCAAAACCACCTTATAAAACTGCTACCCACTGTAGAAGCTGAGCCCTTCCCTGTAGTTAGCGTTTCTTCTTGGGGGTGATGGGGGGACGTTTTCCACTAGGTGGCACTGCTGAAATGTGTGAAGTTTCACAATTCGGCAGTTTTGGTATTCAGATTTATTTTTTTAAAGATTTCTTTAGAAAAAGAACGTTCCCCGCCCCCCTCCCCGCCTCCAAACGTGTGCTTGGTTCAGATGTCACAGATGAAAAGATACATACATCTATGCAGAGGTTACCTTGAGATGTGAAGCTATGTATAGGAAAAAGTACTCTGGAAGAGAAAAAGAATAATGAGACCTCTATTAAATTTTAAATTTGAGGGGGTTTTGGATACATCCTTTTTAATAATTATTTATTTAAGGCCTGCTGACCTCCACTTGAAATCACAAGTCAGTCTTGCCAGATAACTGGCACTGAATAAATTCTGTCTTTAAAGATTCTCTTCAGTGTGCTTAGAACCTCAGGGGGCAGCCGAAGACAGAACTAAGGGGTGAAATCCCCTGTGTTGTAGATGAGAAATTGAAGGAAAATGAATATTTGCTTGTGTTTCCACATGTGAATCCTGATCTTGAGTCCTGCTTCACTGACAAATCTCAACCTGTTACCTCCAGTGTATTGCTGTAGATTCAGTACGAATCAATAACTGTGATGTTTGTGATCTGCTCTGCCCTTTGCATGTGGAATATATGATGACAACTGAAAAACTTTATCTTTGGTTTAGAGATGGTTTACTTTGCTTCCTTAAAGCAGGAACAAGCTGCTCATCATAGCATTAAACTTTAATAACTGACAAATTACTGGGTGGCAATACTCTCTACTATAGTATTACTCAGAAAAAACTTGACTTCTGGGTGTAACTGATTCATCGTTTAACACTTGAATATGATGACAATAACCATAGTTAGACTTTCAAAATAACACAAACTGAGAAATAATTTTTCACATTTTCTTTTCAGTGAAAAGAAATCTTGAGCTTGTGAGTACTGGTCACTTCCTAGACTTGCACTAACAAGTTCTCATTGGCATATCCAAGCAGTACTTAATCACTTTTTCAAGAGTTCAGAAAAGTTGCTGTGGTTTATTTGGTGATACCTCACACTTTGCTGAAGTCTCCAGGCCTTGCTGACATTACTGACTCTTTGTGAATGAGGCCTTTTGTTTATTTTCCCTTCATTTGTTTAGCTCTTTACCTAATTGATTTTCTGTGCTAATACACTAAAGGTCTGAAGAAGACAGAGCCTCAGGTGTGACAGATGAAGTAAGGTGCTTTTAGTCATTGCTTTTATCTTCCATGTCTAATGTGTTGGTTACAGCTGTGCAGTTTAACAGCAAAATCAATACATCATTTGCTGCTGCTACCCCAAAGAATTTGGAAGCCTGTTGGTATTTTAACTATTAAGTTTCCCCTGAAAGGCCTCCCTTCCCCTGCTCCCCACCACCTCATCCCTCCCAAAATCAAAGGTTGTAAGAACATAAGATTGCCTTCTGTCTCCCAGTGTTTGTGTATGCGTGTAAATTCATTAACCATTTACACTAATGAAAGTTACCTAAACTACCTTCTTGGAAATTGCAATTTTTAGTTGATATATTAACTTTTCACTTATCGCTAGTCTAAATGATATTCAGGGCATATTTATGGTAACATTTTGAAAATGCAGTTCATGAACATGGAAAATATGAAGGACAAAGAGGGAAATCATTTGTATGACAACAAATGAACAAAACTCATGGTCCTGCATTCGGTCCTGGTTTACTGATGCAGCCACAGAATTAGTGCTGTGTAACTGCTTATTTACTTTTTAAATAAGCACATTCTGACCTCAAAAAATAACAGAAAATTCCAGGAAAATAGGGTTCTGCCAAAGAAAATGCTAAGTGGTAGCTTTTAAATGAGCTGTAGAGTCATAAATCAATTTAATTCCTTGTCATGTGGTATATGTTGCAATATTTCCTCCTTATCTCCCTATTGTGCTTTAGTTTGGGTGAATTTAGTCCTTGCCACATTGGTGCAGTGTCATTTGCGTCTTGTTTTCCTGTAACTGACGTTGCTTCTGTGATCTATCGCACTGCTATACTTATTGCCATTTACTAAGGAAACCCTCAAACACAAAAATTGCCCTCTAAATGACATGATTACCTTATTGATTTATTTCGTGGTTTGCTGCAAGTGTTCTCAGTGTTTAGACACTGAGAGATCTGTCTGAAACAAATAACAGGTTCCTGCCCAGAAAGGATGTGAAGAACAGCACAGTGCTGCAAAGAGCTCAGTCATTCCCTTGAAGTGCTGTGCACCTTTACCTGATCTGAATTTTGACCCTTCCTGCTTTGGCCATGACCTGCACAAGGACTGATCACATTATAGTGATTATGATGTGACTGAATTTTGAGATTTTTTTAAGAATTTATCTGAATGAAATAACCATCTCAGAAGGACTCATCAATTCAATGTTAAAAGATAATTACTTGCTATTATGCAGGGTGCTATTACCTGCTACAACTAGGATTGAACAAATTATTATGCTTAACAAAAGCAACAGCCTGAATGTTCATCCTAGTAATGAAACAGATGAAAAAAGTTTCTGGTTCAGGATAACATGAGTTTTATCTGATTTTTCTCTCTACATTTGTTCTCTAGACACACCCTAAACTGGCATAACCAAGTATTAAAAGTAACAGTTTGAATAGCACTTCCAGCATAGGTGAAACCAACAAAATTATATTTATTACTGCTGTTGAGATATCATCAACAATATCCTCAGTAACCTCCAACTGACATGAAGATTGCATGCTTGTATTGAGGAGACCTTTTCAGACATAGCAGAATTATTTTGAGACTCCTACTACTGGGCATATGTTCAATTTAGGAGATTAAAGTTTTATAGTAAATCAAATTGTTATGACTTTATTAGTGGCAAACCATTACTTGAGTAAACACTACCCCCTCAGATTTTTGACTGTTACTAATTATTTGACTGTTCCTAATTGCAACTCATATTTACACCGGTTTTCAGCAAAACATGCCCGTACCTCCACTGTAGCTAAGAGATTTTGTGATAGATTTCTAAGGCCAGAAAGTATTGTCGTGGTCAGGTTGACCTTCCAGATAACACAATTCATATAATTTTACCAGCTGGTTCCTGAACCAAGTTCCTGACTTCTTGTTGTCTTAAAAGATAGCTCTCAGAAAGATACTCTCTCAATAAAATGATCAGCACATTGGAGAGTCACAGCCTTCAGAAATTGTGCCAATTCTTAACTGCCCTTAAAGTTTAAAAAGTGAATGTGGATGATATTGGCTTCCAGTCATTAGAGTTTATTATGCCTTTATTTACTAATTTAAATAGAACCCTTGTCTAACTTCTGTGCCTCCTGGAAGTATTCATGGATACTGATCAACCCATTTCCTTTTTAGGATAGAAAATAGACTACAAGCTACAGAATAATTTTATATAGACTTAGAATTTTTTCAAACTATTAACATGCTTTTCAACCTGTAGGCAACAGATCTGGATATGCTGTCCAATTAATAGTCTCAGCAGTTAATAATCTCATTAAAACTGACAATACCGACATCCGCTTTGATTTGATTTGCTCCTTTGCTTAGTACACCAGCATGGGAAATCATACACATTTTGATACTCACTGTGATAAGTACACCCTTTCTAAAGTGACTGTTTTCAGAAATAATCCGTAAAAATTTCAATGAAAGTCTATGTAAGTCTAAATCTAGTGAGCATATTTTGATTTTTTTATCAGTGAGCTTGGATTGGTTATGCTAAATTCAGCACTAACAACTTCGATGCTAGACAAATGTGTTTTTAAATGCAACACCTTTGTATGATTTGGAGGGGGTGATGGTGTTCTTTCAACCTGCTATGGAACTTCTTGAATCTAAGATGCCCATAGGAAGGTCTATCACATCATTTTCAGCTGGTGTAGCAAGAATTGGAGAGATCAGAGTTCATTATAGCCCATCAAAGAGTCAGGGCATTTTATGATGCCTTAATGATGCTCTCCTGTTGTAGCCATTATGTCCTATTTTTCAGGCTTTGCTGCCCAGCTAAAGAACCCTGCCATATGGATGTTTTGGACACTTTTGCACTAAGATAGCCTTTCCCTCTCAGACTACATTATTCCACTATTAGTGACCCTTTTCTGCTGGAGAGGAGGAAAGTTGCTGACAATTATGGTAGAGAGTAGACATTCAGTACCTTGAAACTACACACAAAGAAAAAACAAGTATCTGACTTCAGAGACAGCTTTAGATTATAGAGGAACTAATCTCATCTGTATGGGGATACATAGAAAATAAGATGCACCTTTTGAGATTCCCTTGCTATAAAGTAATACATTCATACAATTCTTAAAAAAAATGAGAGCTTGTTATTCCTAGATATAGAAGACTATAGTACAAAGTTAAGCCTCAGGTACTGCAATTACCTTTTCATCTGATTCTTACCAAAATAATGCTTTTTAAATGTTGCTATGAAGAACTTTATAGCCTATTTAAATCTGAATAACAGCCCTGTTCAATTGGCCACTGTCAGGGCAGTAGGGGGGCTGAGGGCTTCTTGTGGGGGGACACCAGCAATGGCTGATCCCACTGCCCCAGCCAGTCCTGGGTTTCGTTAGTGGAACACAGCATCTGCGCTATAACCAAATCACACACAAGCCTGTTGTGGCTCCCGCTGCATATCTAGCAGGGGCTCATACTTACTGTGCTTGAGTGCGAGCATACAGACTCCAATGGTACTTGGCCCTAGTTTGTAAACACAAAATAAATGTTTATTATTACCATGTTTATTCACAGGTGTCTTTACCGCTTTACAGTGGGTGTTGAGAGTAAAGAGTGAAGTCAGATGGTTTTTGGTTCTATCTGTTCAGCAAAAAAACTCCAAACCAAAAATATATACTAAAGAAAAGCAATCTTAACAAACAAACAAACAAAAAAAAAAAACAAACAAAAAACAAAAATGCTCCTGTGTACGAATGCTTCACCCGTCCTGGTATAAGAGAAAACATTTTTGGTGATTCGCTCTATCACCACCAATGAAAAGAAGTAAAGAACAACTTTAAATTTGGTCAACACAGTTACAGATGAAATGGAAGGTATTGTCTTTGGGGTTTGATTTAGAAAAAGTGGTATTCTCCTTGTTGCTTGTTTATGAGGCATCTTGGGCAAGGATGTTATTCTCTGCATTCCTAGGCTTCAAGCCAGGCTTGAGGTAATACATTGTTGGTCTTGTTTTGATATAGATTTTTAAAAGGAATAAAATAAACAAACATGTCAATTTACATGTCAATACAAACACCTCCCCTCATACTTCACCCCTGAGCTCCCCAGTTAATCAGCTTCAGAGACTAAAGACCAGCTTTGCCTTAAAATGCTGAAAGTATCTACTGGGATGAAGAAAGTGTATGTTTTTAGAAGTCTGTGATATCATGTCTCATGAAGAAGGCTTCAAAACAGTCATGCTCTGGGTTGTTTTTTTTTAATGCAGATGAAAACCAGAAACATTTTGCTGAAAATTTGTTTCATGGTCATACATTTTGTAGCTTATTTAAGGTTTTTTTGGGTTTGCAATCAGACCTTTTATTTTTATCTAATAAATATCTCTTGGACATGGAAAACCATTGCAACCAGCTGGAGTTATGTGACTCCTTCTGCCAAGGTTGGCAGAACTCCCTGACATACCAAATGATTTAGCATCTCTGGGCCAGATGCTTCTTTTTACTGCAAAATATGGAGGCGGTGTGAATGGGTAAGGGAAAAGACAAGTACGGAGATCAGTCTCCCAAATAGGAAAGAAGGGTGGATCTTTCAGAAAACACTTCTTCCTGATCCAGAAAGCTCCATCTCACACAGAGTAAGAGGTGATTAATCTTCAGAGCTGAATGGAAAATGGTTGGTAGATGCATATTTTCATTACAGCTCAGTGAAACTGTATTCATGAGACTATAGTACCCTTTGCAAGTTCTTTTCTTCTCTTTTTCAGGGTTATTATTGCTTTTTATTCAATGACATTTACCAAAGATGTGTTAGTGTTGATAAAAGCCAAGACTAGCATCCTCATTTCTTTCTGAGCAAGCTCCAAAATAGACACAGAGTGCCTGTTCACTTTCCTTCTGTGGCACTCTAGTTTTGCTATGGCCTAAATATAGATGAAAAGGTGAAGAATGAGACTGGCTTACCGTGTCTTAGCCCATATTGTACCCTTTAGGGTGCTCTTCTGTGACATGGAAATCTAAATGTTTATATTCAGTTTTAAGCCAGTGAAGGAAAAAGTGATAAGGAGAGTAGTGAAGCCACTGTTACTGCAATATGTGGCTTGTAGTCATTTATACCTTTTTATCACACCTGGCCTTTACCAGACATTAAGACTTTATCTTAAGCACTTTTTTCCTTTGTCTGTAATGACATTAAAAGGATTAAGGGAAACAAAGAAATAAACCCTGAACTTCAGTATACAGAGTTCCACAAGGAATCAAAGTGGAATATTCTGCTTATCCTTTCAGACCCAAAATCAGAAATCTTCTTCAGCTAGGCTTGTATTATTTCCTGGTTCATGGTTAGTATTTACCACAAATGTGCCATAAATATATTTTCCACTGTTTTCCCACAAAAATGAAAACAGATGATTCAAGTTGACATGGCAGAAATATGTGTTCCTTACTTCTTGAAGATCCTCTTTCATATTTTCAGTAATTTAAAGTTATTTTAACTTATCAATCCATACTTCTTCCTTTTTCTTTTCTGAAAGTACAGGCATTGGTCCTTTATTCACTTTGAAAATTTTTAATTCCAAACTTATATTCTCAAAATAAATAAGTAAGAGCTTTTAGCCAGAAGACCTTTACTACTGAGACATCCCCCAGTGATCTAATTTGTCTTTCTTTGAAAAAACACGCTTCATTCCAGACCCCATGGAGACAATTGTTTCCATATCTCTGCAGCTCACAGAGAAGACAAGAAAGGAGAAATAAACAAAAAAGGCTAACATGTACTATTTTTTTTTTAACTTAACGAGAGAGCGTCCAAAACTTAGTAGCTTCTTAAAAATTTGAGCATTTGGCAAGGTTCAGCTAAATTAATTTCAAAAACAAGTAGCTTGGAAACAACATTCCAAATATGATTTTTACTACTATTCCTTCTTTCTTTTTTCATTAAAAATTCTCCCTCCCATGTGTGTTTTTATTACTTGTTCTAACTGTGTAGAACAAGGAGATTTCATATCCTTGTGCTCCAGTCTCAATGCCAATCTTAAGAAAATAGCTGCCTCTTCAACCCAGATCAAAGCTAAGATTTGCTGCACATCCTTTATCCTATGTACATATTTTTGACAGTGATTTTGTTTCTACAGCTTAGCAAATGACAGAATCACCTTTTTACTTTCTTTCCCAATCTCCTCTCCAAGCAGAAATTTCATAAGAATATTTTGTTCAGTCATGTCCCTGATATCTCTGTCTTGCTTGTTTTCACTGTGTGTGAACATTCAGGTGCTCAATCTTCATTAGTGCAAATAATCAGGAAAAGGACATGTTAATCTCCAGTTTGTCAAAAGCAATTTTAAAATTGTCTGTTTAATTATAATACTCAGTTCACGCTGCTTTGGTTAATTGGATGTGTTAACAGAGGCAAGAAATAAAAAAAAACATAACAGAAGCCTAGCAATGTAACAGTGCAAACTGAGAACTGTGAACACTGGGCATTTTTTTTACTTAATTCTGCATTCTATAAAAAGCTTCGGCCATTTCTTTGATGTTATAATGCTTATCTACTATATGAAAAAAGTAGTACATTATTGGAACTGTCCTTAAAAGAGAAATTTCTATTCGAATGATTAAGTTTTCCTTTTTGGATGAGAGTATTCTTTTTTCACAATCTTACACCATGTGTGTATGTAATGAATGCTAAAGTCACTTTGTTCCAGAAATACAGTGTTTAGTTTTCTTTAGTTTAAAGATGTTTAAGTGGAGCTGTGTTTAAGAATTTGAACAGCATGTGTGTTATTTCAGCTTGCAGCAAGCTGCTTGCAGTCCAGTGCTCCAGTCTACTTTCCAATGGAGGAACCAGGATCAGATAATAAAAATAAAAAAAGAAAAAAAAAAAAAAGAAAGGGGAGGGGAATAAGGGGGAGTCTGAAGGAAATGAACTAGTTTTCTTCAACAAAAAGGAACTCTGTGGGTTTCCCTCCTCCTCAGTATACCACTTCAGTCAATCTTTAATATGCCTGTAACAGAAAATTCAGTTCCTGATGTCCAAGTTTTTCCTAGGTGATTGATGAGTGTCCTCCATCTGTGCTCCAGTAATAAAAGCCAAAGTCACTTAACTAGGTCTTTCAAGAGACCGATTACCTGAAGTATGTCGGAAACTTAAAAATAATTCCCCTTTTTGAGGTAAAATAATAATAATTTATTTCAGTGGGGCCAAGTTCTTACTCTTCTTTTTAATTTCATCTTCATACTTATTTATGTGAAAGTTTCCATCAACAGAGAACTAAATTTCAGTTCCATGTTTCCCATTAGGGTTGAAACAGGGTGCATGGTAAGGTTTGTCATAATCTATTAGGGGTGCTTTGACTTTTATAATAATACAATATAAATTAAATACTTTTAGTAGATTTGAGAGCAAAGAGTAATTGTGTTTGTGCAACAATATTTCATAGTGATTTTTCATTTATTAATTTGTTTCATTGATTTGATAAATTAATATTAAGCCTATATATGAGAGAATAAAAGAAAATGAAATAGCCTAAATTGGTATTTGCAAGTATGAAATTAACATGAAGTTCAAGGTTTATCAAGAAGTGATAATCTGGTTGAACGGAAAATGAAATACTTACCAGAAACATTTATTCTATATTTCACAGTTAAAATGTTGTGATTATTAATGCTTTTATATGTTTTTATACATGTTCTAAGCTAATAAATAAATAGAACATTAATTGTCATAATTTTAGATAATAATTGTTGTGATAGTCTAGGGACAATACAAAATTTTGGTCATCATTGACAATCAAGTATAAGAAATAAATTTATATCAGTCAATGATGACAGCCTCCTGAAGAATGTGATATTTGTATTCTTCTCATTCACAAGAACACATAGCTAACATATTAGAGCATGATACAATTAATTGAAAAGAACACAAATATTATTGCACTTTAGCTTTGTTTTTCCTTCATTTCATTCTACCTCTACATGTTTCTCAGTTCCATAATTCTAAGGATAACTATGATCTTAGTAAATATCTTAAGTACAGTTTTTATTATTTGACATTTCTTTCTGAAATATTACTAAGTGTAATATATATAGCAGAAATGAGAGGGGAGGAATTCCATATTTTTATCTGTTTTTAAATAAAATGGATTTAAGATTTTTGAAGCCTTTTTTCATGTCTTGCTTCTTCTTTTTCTATGTCCTTCTCTGTTTTTGTTCTGGGTTTCCACTGATGGGAAGTGAAGTAGAGAAAAAGAGAAAGATGAAAGAAAGAGAAAGCACAATTAATTCTACCAAAAACAGTTTCATAAAAAAAAATTTTTTAAAAAAAGGTTTTTCAGTTCTCGAAGTTTAGGAGATATTTTTTAAACTCTTCACAATATTTATATTATAATTATTTTGCACTTTTAAGAAATGCTTATCGTATAATTTTTCGAAGATTAAGTGAAATTAATAACTAACATTTAAGGCATGTTTCTTTCCACACACAATTTACATTAATACAAAAGGAACATATAAGTTCATTTTGATAATTTTTTTCTCTATTTCCTCCACAAAAGTATGATTTTTTGTTTATTGTTCAACTTAGGAACTGTACTTATAGAGTCAAAATATCTTTCTGTCAGAATATTTTCACTTTTTTATCAACAGACATGTTTCAATATTCTTCACCAGCTTTTATTCATTATTTTTTCTTTCATTTCCTTCCATGACAGTTTTCACAGGTACTATTACTTCGTTTCACTTTTCCTTCCTTTCCCTATTGTGTCTTTCCTCAGTCATGAATCTTATTCTGTCACTCTCATTTTTTATTTTTGCCCATGTTTCTTTTTTCCTTCCAAGTTACTTTTCTTTCCTGATCCATTCACTTACACATTTGCTTTTCCTCCTATATTATCCTCCTCTGAATCAGCCCATGCTTTGCTCTCATCCATTGTAACCAAACAGGGAGCTCTCACAGACAAACTTACCCTAATCATTAACCAGACAAAGGGATTATAGGATGAAGGATTTTTTTTCTTAGTTGGGACATCCCCTACAAATAAATTGCAGACTAAAGTAGGGGGAGGGGACACGTATGAAAATTTCTGGCTGTTGGCTTTTATAAAACAAGCAAGTGGGACCAAATGCTTTATGAAGAGAGTCAGATTGCTTTTTTTTTGTTAGAGAAAAACTTGCACAACAAAACTTGTCTGTAGATTTCATTGTTGCTTGAAGGCAGGACCAACAGGATGATCAAATCTAGTAGAGACATCAGACTAAGAATGCTGTGGATATTATTATAGAATTACAGAATCATGGTCCAGATTGCCTATACTGGTCAAATAAGCAAATCTGGTCAGAGTAGGATCAGTTTTCTGGGAATTTGTCCAGTGAGATTTTGAATGTCTCCAAGATACTCCACAACTTCTTTTGGAAACGTGTGGAAATTCCTCTGTTTCAGTTTGTCCTGTTTCTTTTATTCTGTCTCGGGACACAAATGACAAGAGCCTGACTACATCTTCTTTAATCCAGCTCCCCCCCCCCCCCCCCCCCCCCCCCCCCCAGGTATTTATACATATTTATCAGATCCCCCTCAGCCTTCTGTTTTCAGGCTGAACAGTCTCAGGTCTCTAAGACTCCGTCTGTATGTCAGATACACAGTTCCTTACTCATCTTTACGGCTCTTTGCTGGTCTTGCTCCACCTTGTCCATGTCCTTCTGATACTGGTATCCCAGGCTTGGACTCAGCATTCCAGATGAGTTTTGCTAGGATTGAGAAGAGAGGAAGGATTACCTCCCTCATCTTGCTAGCAATGGTTTTCCTCACACAGCCAAGGACACTCTTGAGCTTTTTTGCTGGGAGGGTGTCTTGCTGGCTCATGGTCACCTTGCTGTCTACCAGGACCCTCAGGTCTTTCTTTGCCAAGCTGCTTTCTGGACAGTTGGTCCCTAACATGTACAGGTGCATGGGCATGTTCCTCCCCAGGTGCAGAGCTTTGATTTTTGCCTTGTTAAAGATTATGATGTTCCTCTCTGCCCAGTTCTCCAGGCTGTTGATCTTCCTGAGTGTGACCATCTGCTCCTCTCAGATTTGTATCATCTGTAAATTTACTAAAGGTTAACTCTGTCCATGATCCAGGTCATTAATTAATACACTAAACAGTAGTGATCCCCATATGAGCCAACATGGGGGGATACTGCCAGTCACAGTCACCATCAGTGACTGATCACAACCATTTGAACTCAGCAGTTGAGGTGGTTTTCAGTTTACATTACTGTCCTTTTATCTATCCTGTACTTCATCAGTCCATGTCTGTAAAGATGTTACAAGAGAAAGCATAAAAATCCTTAGTCAGAAGTCAGGATCAAGCATATTCGCTGTTCTTCCATCATCTACCAAGGCTGTCATTTCATAGTAGGAGTCTGTCAGTTTGGTCGAGCATGAGTTCCCCTTCACAAATCCTCATACTCACGGTGACCTTACTGTTCTTTATATGTGTCGTGGTTTAAGCCCAGCCGGCAACTTGGAACCACGCAGCTGCTCGCTCACTCCCCCCCTTTTCCTTCCTCCCCCCGCTCCCGGAGGGATGGGGAGGAGAATCGAAGGAATGTAACTCCCACAAGTTAAGATAACAGCTCTCCAGTAACTAAGGTATAATACAAACCACTACTGCTACCAATAATAATGATAAGAGGAATAACAAGGGAAAAGGACACAACCGCTCACCACCTGCCGACCGATACCCAGCCCGACCCGAGCAGCGATCTGGGCCTTCCGGGTAACTCCCCCCAGTTTCTATACTGGGCATGACGTGCTGTGGTATGGAATACCCCTTTGGCCAGTTTGGGTCAGGTGTCCTGCCTCTGCTTCCTCCTGGCTTCCCCTCCTCGCTGGCAAAGCATGAGACTGAGAAAGTCCTTGGTCAGAGTAAACATTACTGAGCAACAACTAAAAACATCGGTGTTATCAGCATTGTTCCCAGACTGAAAGTCAAAAACACAGCACTGCACCAGCTACTAAGAAGGAGAAAAAACGACCGCTGCAGCTGAACCCAGGACAGTATGTTTGGAAATTATTTCCAAGTCTATCAATTGCTTTATCACTATCAGAGATCAAGGTGAAGCTGATCAGTGTGTGGTTTTCTGAATCTTCTTGACCATCTTGAAGAGTAATATTTGCTTTCTTTCAGGCTCAGGAATCTCCCCCAGTCACCATAATATTTCAAGGATAATCAACAGTGGCATCAAACTAACATTGTCTAGCTACCTCAGCACTCATGGGTGCATCCTATCTAGACCCATGACTTAAGCATACCTACTTACTTTAAATGTGCCTTAACCAGAAACTGTTACACCAAGGATAAGTCTTTCTTGGTTCAGACTTTTCCATTGGTCTCTTTCCCACTGGCCTTGGCTTTCCTAATCCTATCCCTGTATGATCAGGCATCTCTTTATTCCTTCTGGGTCATCTTTCTCCCTTCCATCTCTTGTACACTTTCTTTTCAGTCAAGAGGAACTTGTTTGACCGTGCAGGTCTCCTGCCATCTTTGCTTGACTTGCTGTGTATTGGGATGGACTATTCTTGACCTTGGAGGATATGAGGCAGCTCTCCTTGGACTTTTTTTCCAGGACTGTCTCTAATGGGATTCTTCCAAGCAGATCCCTGAAGAGACCAAAGACTGCTCTCGGAAACTCCGGTGTTGTGATCCCTCCTCTCAGGATCTTGAATGCTACCATCTCATGGTCACTGCTTTCACCACCTGACCAGTCCTTACCTGTTTAGCAGAGAAATACCTCTCATGGGACCCTGGTTCACCTATATCAGGAAGTTGTCTTCAGTGTGCTCCAGAAACTTCCGGATTGCTGCTGTGCTGTACCTCCAGCAGAATTTTCCTTTGAGCATCAAGGCCTGTGATCATGCAGACTCAGCTGCAAAGGCATACAAAAAGTCTTCTGTCAGAAAGTTTTTAAAAAGCCAAACAAACAAACCTAAACTTTCTTCAGATGCATCTATCTTTTAGACAATCTTAAAAGTTTGTTCTGAATGCCAATATCTCATCATACAGTAATCATACCTGTAATAGAAGTATTATCATTGAAAGTTTGTTTGGGGTTTTTTCCTGCTCAGGTTTACTTTTCAATGGGAAGTTGCATTGTGGGTCTCTTGAGGGCTTCTTTTCCCTTAGGGTCTATTGGAAGAGCTTCCCCTTTTTTAGGTCTGCTTTCAACAACTTCCAGACTCAATCCATGACATTTTGCAAAATATAATCTGGAAATTAATTGTAGAGAAAGGTTCCTGTGCCTTCAGAAAGTGTTAGTAAGTGTGTGGGTGGTGTAATGTGGGAGATACACTAGTTGCTATACATAGGAATGAAGTATGCACAAGAATAAAAGGAGGGAATGTGATCAATTCTGCTGCCCACACTGTTCTGAATTTTAGATGGATTGTAATTAGTTTGACCTCCATACTTTAAATGGTAATGTCTTGAGAATTCTGGAAGGCGTAACTTTCTATTATTGGCATAATCAACTAAAAATTAACCCCTCACAATATTACCATTACGTTGCCACTCTATTCTATACTTTCAGATATACTTAGACATCCCCCCCAATGAAATCAATACCTGTTGTTATATCATAATGACATTTTTGATCCTGCACACATATCCCCACATTTAAAAATCCTAGGAGAGAGAAGGTATTTTGTAGTTTTGATGAAGCATCCGGGTTTTATTGTTCAGAAGTCTGGGAAATATAAGTACAAAATATGAGCTGAACTGAGATTGTACTTTCAACAACAACAAAAAAAAATCAATAAAAAAGCAACAAAAAATCTTACCCAAATAAGCGGCACCTAGTGAGTAATAACTTCATTTCTGTATAGCTCAGGGGGGCTGCAAGGGGAGTGTGAAAAGTTCATTATTATCAACCAGAAAAAAGCAAGTGCTAAGAAGAAAGAATTGTATTTCCTACTGGGATTTCTCTCACACTACATGATTTGCATGAAGGGCGCCACATCAAACACATTGGGTGCCCTTTTTCAAATATTAATGTGAAGCTTCTTTCAAGTTCTTTCTTGACTTTGTGCCACCTTGTATCAAAGGAAGTTAAAAGCAGAACTTGGGAGGAAAAAATACTTTTCCAACTGTTTCAGCACTTAGCAAAAATCTTTCTGTATTTGATCAGTTTTGCTTCAAACTTTTATTATTTTGACAAACAGGCACATTTTTATAGCTGTGCATTCTGTGACAATCTGATTCGGACTTTTTCCCCCCTTTTCTGGGGTTTTCTGTTTTGCAGCGATGGGTGTCGTGACTGATCCACTCAGAACATTTATGTATTACAGAATTTAATAATCTTAGTCTTTCTTTTCTCCCAGATGTAATAAGTTCTATTAAATATTTGTCTGAGCAAGATTACACCAACATATGCCACAGAAAATAGAACCCTTAAGATTAACTGTGCATTGTCCATACTGTCTTAATCTCAACTAATTGAACTTTTAAACACCTACATCTAAGCTAATCAACCTATGCTACTCCTATAGTCAAGGGGGAGAAATTGTACCTCCCCAGGTTGGTTCAGCTATATTAGTTGTCTGAGAGAGATGATGCAAATTCTGCTCCAGCAGTAGCTGTTTCTTTTAATTGCCTAAAATGCTTAGCTTATATTTGAATTACTCACAGTTAGACATAAACTGTAAGTAATGCAGTAACAGCACAAGAAAGAAAAAACTAAGTGGACATACTTTCTGTCTGTTTCCCCCTCTCAGAAACAAAGAAAGCAGGAAAAGAGTGGCAGGAATTTGTGTTTAGCAATTCAAGCATAAATAAAATTCTCATAAAAGTACAAGAGATGACACATATTAGGCAGCATGGGAACAGTCATTAGAGATAAGAAATGAAATTGTGGGAATCTGCAAAACAGCTGTCTGAGGAGAAGTTAGTCTTTTCAGAATGCACAACCCACAGTCTGAGGGACAAAAATATGAAATTACAATGAAATAGGAATAAAATGTAAGTTGCAACCGGTAACTTTGGAAGTAGCGTTATTCTCGTCTGAGAACTAAATGTTCTCCACAAATCCTGGAAGAAATCTTCACTGAGCTCGCACAGGGTACAGTGGAGGAAAAATTAAATTCACAGTTATCAGCCAGATTAGTAGCTGAGATAATCACCATGGAGGTGATGGAACTAAAGCTCCTGAAGCACTTTCAGGAAAAAGAAAAGTCCAGAGTACTTTGGAGAATAAAGGTAAACAGGCTGTTTGGTCTCTAAGATGAATCTTCTAAGCTCTTTTCCTTACTATTTCTCATTAAATAGAATTTAGAGAGAGATTAAAGTGAACTACTACCAACAAATGTGAAAAACCTAACAGTGCTGCTGAAAACAGTAAAATTTAGATCTAATGGTTTCTTTATGTGTTGCTTGTTTCACAGAAGTGTCTTCACACTGAAGTCAATAAGATCGTGTTTCTTGTAAGTCACAGAAGAAGCAAAGTTTTATAGGAATTTCCTGGTGATGTTTTTTTATGTAAAAAAACCCCAAAGTAATTAATATTTTTCTGACCAGTCCTATCCATGGCCATAAGCAAAATACAGTACAATGATCCAGTATTTAAAAACATTACCAAGCCCACACATCAGTGAAAGAACAGTCTGATCATTAAGAATGGATGATGTGGATAATGTTCTTCCTTTTTGAGAGATAAAAAATCCTGATTTTAATTCAGTTTTCTTTTATTTTCCTCATTCCCTCAGGATGAGGTTTTTGTCACTTATAGGGTTGATGTGTTTTGCATGAGTTTTTGTTTCTATCTTTTGGGTATTTTTTCTTGATTCATTTAAATTATATGGGCATTTTGCACATTTTAAAGCATTAGAACCCAAATATTCATAAAAAGAGAAGAGCTGAACTTTAATACCATATTTTAATTCTATATAATTTAAGTTGATACTAGGTTCTAATTTTAAGTATTAATTACCATCAGGAGACTAGATTCTGCTGTACTCCTTTGGTAGCCCCAAATATATCTAATTAGTTCACATTTCTGTTGGAGCATATGACAGCAGAATCTAGATAGAAATGTTTATTAGATTGTCTAGCTGATAATACAACAAATCACTATGAGTATTCTAAGCTGAGAAGAATGAGCATAAGACCTTTCACCACTTAGCAATGCATTATCTGTGTATTTGCTGCAGTCAGAAGTGGCAAATGTAATAGTGAAAAGGCCTGCACTAGCAATTTTTGTTGGATATTTTCCAAGTAATATGTTTGAGCTATTTGGTTCTTGGCTTCCATCATTATCAGTAAAATGAAGTTACAGGAAAGAAAAACAGCATTTTGCACATGCAACTACCCTCTCTTTCTAACCTACCAGTATTTCCTACTGTAAGTCATTTACACAGAAAAGAGTAGCTAGAGTCAGCTATGTTCCAGACCTGAAACAAAAGCAGTTTGCTTTCCCAAGCATCCTCCTAACTCACAGGAGAGTCAGCAGTCAATGGTCATCTGAAGCTAGCAGAGTAATTAAAAGATTTTTATAAAAAAAAAAAAAATAAAAAAAAATACATGTTTTCTGCTTCTTATCTTGATTTAGTGACAGCTTGAAACAAGGATAAATAGAAGAATGGGATCACTGTAGTAACATATTGCAACCCATTCAACTTTAAGCCACATTTTCTACCCAATTTAATCAAGTTTTAATTTCCTATCAGCTTGTTCTTATGGAATGTACTGAACATCAACATTCCAAGCTATTACAGTGTAGGTTGAAAGGATAAATGTAGAAGTCTTCCTGGAAGAAAGAGTTTCATAAAGCACTGTTCAGTGTAAGTACTGCTGAACGGCAATTTAATTCTTTCAGATGACAGGGACTGTGAGCCTATTGAATTATGTTTAAGATTGTTGCAGATGTTACCATACTGTAAAAAGTCTTGATGTATGTCACACAGTGTTGAGTTGTAAAACAGGGTGCTTTACCAAATAGCTCTTAACAAATCCACAACCTTAAGATTCCTGTACCTGTTCCTGTGTCATTTGCAATCAAGAACATGACCACTTCCCTACCCATTACAGCTAGACCCTTTGTTTCAAAGCCACCAATAAGACATGAAATGAGCCTGTGTTGCCCTGCCCAGACTTCAAGATTTTACCCTGACTACAAAGTTAAGAGATGTCTGACCAGGAACATTCTGCATTTTTTTCTTTCAGTCCTGTACTATGAAAAGCCTTGAGAATGTTCCACTTTAGGTATTTTATTTCCAGAGTGCTAAACCAGCTTCTAGTTCTTTTCTTGAGAGAAAAGCCAAAATGTTGTCATTGTGCATAATTGTAAAAGTCTCTGTCTGGTTTTCAAACAGTGTCTTCTTTGCTTTTGCTTTTTCCTGAGTAGAACTTTCTGCCATTTCAGCCTTTATAAAAGCAGGAAAAAGAAAGAATTAGTAATTTGCTCTCTGCAGTGAAAGCACAGCAATTCATAAAAACATAGTTGACAGTTTACTTTCCCTGTGTATTCAAAAGACTATTTTCCAATTAGTACACATCTCTTTAAGAAGTACAATTCCTGAGGTGGCCAAAACTCAAATTGTCCTTAAAAAAATAATTTCCTGTTCACGATCTTTAAAACTACGTAATACAATGTATTGTCACTGCCAAACTCTGAATTATTATTTTAAGACCACTATTTGTGGTCATAAAATACAACTTAATATTTGTTTTTTCCAACTCCACCCTCAGTACACATCAGATCAGAAACTCCCTTTCCTGGACTGAATTAGAGCTATTTGAGCATCTCTTAGATGGCAGTTCTGAGTAATATGAGAAACCTCCAGTTTTGTACTGTAGGCAATGGTTCCATATAGCTGTGCAGCCTTATGGTTCTGACTAGCTGAATAGACATGACATGTAGATTATCTTGCACAACTTGGTATTTATATTATGGCAAAACTTGTAACAGGATGAAGCTTTACCCATAAAACAATGCAATTCAATTTCAGGACATTTATCAAAAGATTATGTGAAATAGTTTTCTGTCTTGACTATTCTAATGAATCAAGCCTTTGATGTGTTTGAGAGCTCTGCTTTCCCACCTTTTTGCCTCAAATCACATTTTTAGAAATAAAAACAATGTTTCAAATGTTTCAAGCCAAGGTAGAAATATAATGAAAATTCAGTTTTGTGGGGGAAAAGCAATAGACCAGACATCTCAGTGCATATATCCAAGTCTCCAGATACTGTTTGCTATTAATTTAAGTTGGAGTTTATCCCTTGGTATGTGGAGTTATGATTTCTTCACACTGAGGGCTAATACAAAATGCATTAACTGCAAGTGGGGAGCTATAAAAATCCTGAAAGCCAGTGGTTTAATACGTGAATTTCCAACTCAACTGATAACAGTATAAAGTGTTAGCAGTAAACATTGGGCCACATGGGGATTACCAGGTCATACTGTACACTCAAGCATAAGAGCTCAGCCGTGCTTCTGTTCGATGCTTGCAATGTTACTCTTTGCCTCCCTATCCTGGAAGGGATGGTACCATCAGTTATTTTTCATTAGTGTCTCTTCTTTGACCTGTATTTTATAACATGACAATGAACATGGACAAATAAAAATGTTAAGATAAGGAAACAAGAAATATTCTTTGAAATTACCTTAATACTGTTTTGATAGCATTGGTGTATTCCACGTATAAGAAGAAAAGAATCATAAATATAAAAGTGCTGTGTAATGTGCTTGGGCCTAGCCCGTGCCTACTGAGCCCTGTTCA